>NC_087162.1:13177947-13210447 GCF_035594125.1 Scylla paramamosain | reverse complement strand
AGAACTTTTCTTATATTGTAGAAGAGACAAACTTCAGGACCTCTTCTTTCATTGTAGAAAAGACAAAAACTTCACAACCACATACCAATAATAGCAGCACCATAGCCAGCAGTCAATTTCCCCATCCTGTAGGAGCAAGTAGGCACTGATATCTCGTGCAGCAGGGGGCCCAGAGACTCGTACTGCCAGACCTGCTGCTCTTTCGGGAGGACCTCAAAGCTGTGGGCGTGAGCTGCTTGCTTGGTGGAAGTGAAGTGAAAGGAGTCGTGATCGTGGCCAGAGAATATGAAGGAAGCTTTCTGTCTGATGATTTCCTGCAAGTAATTGGATCTAAGAATATTCTGGGACTGGCACCACAATAGGTTTTTTTTCTTTTTATTGCCCTTGGTTACTGCCCCTCTTATGTAAAAAAATAATAAATAAATAAGTAAAAATAAGGAAGCTGTTTGATGATTTTCTGTAAGTTATTGAATATAACTGAGAATATGAAGGAAGCTTTCTGTCTGATTATTTCCTGTAAGTAACTGGATGAAACTTAAATACATTTTACTGGGATGACTGAAAATATACTACAAATGCACCATAACTCAATGGCATTTTGCTTTATTTTATCATTTATTTTTTTTAACTTAATCTTTCAGTTTGTGTTGCCTCCCTCTCATACTCTATCCTTTATCTGCAGCTCTCCCTTAAATAACAGAGGACAGAATGAAAAAATAAAAAAGCTATTTCCAGTCCCTACCACACCTTACTTTCACTCCATGCCAAAGCTTCACTCTATAAACTCTAACACATGGAGGTACAGTCTAATAACTACAGTGGAACCTTGGTTCCCGAACGTCTCCCTTGCCAAGCAACTCGGATTTTGAACAAAAAATTTTAACTCGTAATTGCTTCAGTTCCCGTACCGTAATCCAGTTTTTGAACAAAGTTACTTGATTTCAAATACTACAAGACAGCAAAAGCTGCTACATTCCACTGTATCTATAGGATTTCATTAAGCACCAAAATACAGTATCTTTTCAAAGTTCTTGCAGATAAAATGCAATTTTAAAGATGAAATTTATTGATGAAGAATTTGGCTGTATCATATACATAGCATTCAGCTAGTATCTGACCAGTTACAAAGAACACAGTAAATCATTGAAACTTGCAGCCTGTGTTACCATGCCCAGCCACCAGGAGGCGGGCAAGGAGGTTCCAACCAACTCCTTTCCAGTCATCTTGACTTTGGGCTCAGAAAGTTAAATAAAAGGGACCTGCCTGATGCCACTCTTGAGGGGAAGTGGGAGATTAATTCTATTTTCAAAATTACATTTATATAGCATGACTCCAACATAAGGAAATGGAACAAGAATGGTGTTAGGGCTAGTTTTTGTTGTTGTTATTAATAGTGTATTGAATTTTTCTCCTCTTTTCCTCCTCTCTGCTTGGTTTGTGTGTGCTGAAGTTAAGCAAATATGGATGTTAAGTAGGCTTCTTTAATATTCATATTTGGAAATATATATATATATATATATATATATATATATATATATATATATATATATATATATATATATATATATATATATACTGTACTTGATGGCTTATAAGACACGCCTTTTCCTCCAAAAAGTCTCAGAAAATGAGCCTACATCTTATATGGCCAAAGTTCAGCTTTGGGACAGTGGCTAGTGGTAAATCTATGGCAACGTCCCCATCCTGGAGTGCCTGGCAAGTGATGTTGAAGACACTGGAGAGTGCCATCAGTGGCACTTAAATCAAACCCAAAATATCTTCGCACATGTAAACAAAGTAATGATCGCTTCTACAACACAAAAAGAACTCTTTTTTGCAAGGTAACAATGTATAACAAGTTGTACTTACTGGTAATTCACATAAAATAACAGCAGTCAGGAAGAAATGAAGTGACAATGCTTACATTGCATTTACCAAAACATACTCGTGATCGGTTACACACCAAACCTGGCAACACGTGCAAGATTCACTGCATTTCTTAGTATGATGCCATTATTCTTTGAGCTAAGACAGGAATAGAAAATTTATTTTCACAGATTTGAATAATAATAATAAAAAAAGATCAACAAATAAAAAAATACAATTGTACTAAATTTCATGATGAATAGAACAAATTTATTTTCACACTTTTTGTTTTATAAATGTACTGAATATTTCAAATAAAAATGTGTTGAAGAGAATATGGTAAATCTATTTTCACACATCCTTATGCTTTGAAAATGTAATAAATATTACAACTAGAATTACATGTAAAATGATGATAAAAAAATATGATGTACAAACTTTATTACCCCTCTGGGCTCTGATAATGTCACTACCTACACCATATTTGTTTACATCTCACAGCAGGGCTGGTCTAACGAGCAGTTTTGGTATGTCCTAGCAAACATGAAAGTTTTTAAATGTAAAATGTTGCAATATAATAAAGATCTGAATACATATGAGAAGCCTTCAAATGTCAGGTGAAACCCTTCACTTCATATTCAGAGCTTAAACTCATTTTTTTATTTTTTTTTTCTACCAATGCCTGCCCAAACTAAGGTGTGTCTTATAAGCCCATGCATCTTATAAGCCATCTAATATGGTACATATATATATATATATATATATATATATATATATATATATATATATATATATATATATATATATATATATATATATATATATATATATATATATTATATATATATATATATATATATTATATATATATATATATATATATATATATATATATATATATATATATATATATATATATATATATATATATATCCCTGTGTATGTGTGTGTGTATGTCTGTCTGTAAGAGCATGGGTGTGAGTGAGCGAGGGAAGAGCCGGAGGGTTGGGAGGAGCAGAGTGTCACCCAGGGAGTTGCAGCGTCAATGCACTGAGAATCTGACATGGTGTGTCCCCTGCTTGACTCCGCTCTTATTTACCTCCATGCTATTACAAGTGTCTTCTCTATCATGCTGTGAGAGCGAGTGCCACAGTGCAGAGTTGCTGTGTGTGTAGAGTTGCTTTGGCATGCCAGAGCTAGATGGGTACTGTAAGCCGTGTCTGTGCAGTTTAGTGAAGTCCCTGATACTTGGTACCATCTTCATAGCTGCTCTCTGAACTCTCTTCAACTTCCTTATGTCCTTTTTCTTGTATGGCAACCACATTACAGCTGCATATTCTAGTCTAGGTCTTATCAGTGTCACAATCATCTTCCTGACCATCTCTTCATCCATATAAGCATAGGCCTGCCTTATTCTTCTCAACAAGTTATAGGTTTCTCTTGTAATTTTGCTAATGTGTCTCTCCGGGGTCAGGTTCCCAGTCACTGTAACACCGAGATCCTTTTCCTCTTGTGCTCCACTCAACCTTACACCACTCAGCACATAATTTCCTTTTACTCTTCCTGTACTTTTTCCAAATTCTATTACTTTACACTTCTTTAAATTAAATTCTATTTCCCATCTAACTCCACTCTGATATCTTGTTCAGGTCTTCTTGTAACATTCCACAGTTCTCTGCACTCTCAACTTTCTTCAGCAACTTTGCATCATCCGCAAAAAAGGGCTCATGTAGCTGTTCACACTCTCCATCATATCATTTACATTAACTGCAAACATGATTGGTGTAAGTACTGAGCCTTGGGATACTCCACTTATGACTTCCCTTCACGATGATTTTTGATCTTTCAAAAATCTTCTTTTTTTTGTGTGTGTGTGTGTGTGTGTGTGTGTATATACTCAGTACTATACCTGGCCTTGATGTGTCCAATACCCAATCAGTTGCCCAAGCCTCAAGGGACTGTCTTAATGAGACTAGTAGTCTGTCAGTTGCATTCACAGAGGGAAGATGTTAAGGTTACAAATCTGTTCAAATACCAGAAATGGGTATCTGGTTGAAAACAGGGAAACTGTCAGGAAAGACAAATCCTGAAAAGCAAGCCTTGACCATATTGTCTGGTGAAGGGGGGGGATGAGTGCCACTGATGTTACTGATGAAGAGGGCTGGAGAGAAGCACAGGGAAAAAGACAAAGGGTGGAACAACATGACATGGAACAGCAGAGTGAAGCAGGACAGGTCGGAGTGAAAGGGCAGAATGAACAGCAAGACCAACTGGGTCAGAAAGATAGAGCTAACGAGTGTGAAAAGAAAAGTTAATGCAAATATGATGAAAGCTACATTGCACTGGGATTTACATGGATTGGTAATATCGAAACACCAAGTCCACAATGTGTTCTTTGTAGTTAAGTTCTAGCTAACAGCTGTCTCAAGCCCTCTTACTTATGTCGCCATCTGCAAACTAAACATAACAACTTGAGAGACAAGCCAGTAGATTTTTTCAAGTGTAAACTGGAAGAATTAAGAAAAAACAAACAACTGCTGGCATCATGTTCAGGTAATGGATCTCACAAGGATGCTCTACGAGCATCATACCTTTAACAAAAAAAAGGAATGCCACACATAACTGCAGATGAAGTATGCTTGCCAGTGGCAAAAGACCTGGTAAACTGCATGTTTGGGGGAAAAGCAGTGAAAAAGCTGGATATGATTCCATTTTCCAAAGATACTGTGGCCAGCCGCATTGACAGTATTTCTTCAAAAATTCTCTGCCAGCTGGTAAGTTTTGTCAAGGAAAGTGAGTTTTACTCCCTGGAGATTGATGAGTCAACAGATATTGCAAACCTGGCTAATCTTTTGGCTTATGTTTGTTTCTTATATAATGGCACAGTTCATGAGGAATTTTTGTTTTGTCGGCCTCTTCCCACTCATTCAACTGGAGATGACATTTCTAATCTAATCAACAATTTCATGAAAGACAATGGGATTGAGTGGGAGTGATGTGTAGGAATAAGTACTAATGGAGCAATGTCACTGACAGGGAAACAAAGGGCTTGTAGCTTTTACCAAGAAAAAACTGTTCCTTCAATTTATTGAGTTCACCTCTGCATTCACAGAGTGGCTTTTACCTTAAAAAATATACCAGCTGAGCTGCTATCTGTTCTTGATGATTCAGTGAAAATGGTCAACTTCATCAAAGCTCGCCCAATGAATTCAACTATTTTCAAAGTTCTGTGTAATGAAATAGGCAGTGAACATGACACTATTTTTGCATACAGAAGTGCGATGGTTATCCAGAGGCAAGACTTCTTGAGCTTCGATGTGAGTTCAACAGTTTTTTGTGGATCACCCATTCAATTTGTCTTCCTGTCTGCTTGGTGAAGAATGGCTGCAAAAATTAAATTAACTCAAGTCTCCAAGGTGTCAGCTCCTCAGTGTTTAACACACAGACAAGGTCAAAGCAATGATAAAAAAAAACTAGCATTTTAGTCAAGATGTGTAGAGTCAGGCACCATTCAATGTTTTCCATGACTTCATGACTACATGACTTCAATGGAACAAGTGAAATAGTCATGAAAAAGTGCGCAAAAAGTCTTATTCTTGAACACCTAAAACAACTGAGCGAGCAGCACAGTCCTTCTAGGGACCCATCATATACTTGGCTATGCAACCCATTCAAAGCTGAGCTGAGCGAGCAGCTCAGTGCTTCTAGGGACCCATCATATACTTGGCTATGCAACCCATTCAAAGCTGAGCTGAGCGAGCAGCTCAGTCCTTCTAGGGACCCATCATATACTTGGATATGCAACCCATTCAAAGCTTCTCTCCCAATCACTAAAGGAACAGAAACCAGCTACTGGAGTTATCCAGTGATGGAGAACTGCAAATACAATTCAAACAAAAACCACTCATGGATTTCTGGGCACAAATTGTGGAAGATTATGTTGACTTATCCAAGCAAGCATTGAGAGTATTGATGCCCTTTGCCACAACATACCTCTGTGAGGCTGACTTTTCTGCATTCACAGCTATGAAGATGAAGTATTGCCAAAGGATGGATGCTGTGAAAGATCTGAGAATCAAACTTTCTTCAATTGTTCCTAACTTTGATGACCTATGTGCTGAAATGCAGGCTCATCTATCCCACTAATTACTAACAGGTAGGTGCTGGCATATTATCATTAACATAATTTTTTTAACAAAACTCCTCTTTATAACTGGCATTATTTCTTATTTATATTCGTAAGATATGAGAATCGTATGTTATAAACAACTGATATGAGTGATATCATTGTGCTAATTATTAAGATCAGTAAACATGTGAGGTGCATAAATGTAATGATAATGTGATGCACGCAATTACTAGTAAACGGTAGCAAAAATGGTGGTGGCAAGTAGGAGGAGGGTGTGTGGACTCAGTCATATCCTGGAAGGTGGTCCATGGCCTGAAAAATTTGGGAATCACTGCTGTAGGGGAAGACTTCTCCATAGCCACCATGTTCTCACACTCTGTAATTTGCAATGGTCAAAAAAGAGAGAGAGAGAGAGAGAGAGAGAGAGAGAGAGAGAGAGAGAGAGAGAGAGAGAGAGAGAGAGAGAGAGAGAGAGAGAGAGAGAGAGAGAGAGAGAGAGAAAGAGAGAGAGAGAGAGAGAGAGAGAGAGAGAGAGAAAGAACTTGGGATATCTGCCAGCTAAGAAGAATGAAGACAAAATGACTAGATAGGAGAGGTGGAGCTTCCCTGCCCACCTCCTGGTGGCAGGGTATGGTAGCACAGGGTATAAGTTTCAATGTTGTACTGCATTCTTTGTAATTGGTCAGAGACCAGCTGAGTGGTATGTATATAATACAGGAACTGTTTCTTCAACAAACTAAAATTGTAAAACTTGTTAATACCTACTGTACTACAGCCCAAGAGCTTAGGCATAGCATAGTTGAGTACAGTAGTCCAAAAGACTATCCCTCGCCACTGGGGACTAACAAGGATAAGAGCGTGAATGATGTGTGTGAGCGTGTGGTGCTTTGTCTGGGACACCCAATGTGGGATCGTTGGCCTGATAAATAGATGGATAGGTAAACAGATTGATAGTTAATGCCTACCAGTCTTATCCTCTTCTTTGTCCTGGTCAAGAGAGGCATGTGTGACAGAAGGATGCGAATTCTTCCCTTCACCGGCGCCAGTGTGTTGTCAGGGAACTCATAGTCATCCATGGCGCGCAGCTGCAACAACACACATCATTATCATCACCATCATTATTTTGCTTAATGCTGTCATTTAGTTCATACCTCACATATCTCTCAGCCATCATACAGTAAATACCAGTTAAGAATGCCTATTCGAAATATCCAAAAATCCGAGTTATCAGGGGGAAAATTAGACGTAACCTTAGAAGTCATCATGAAAACCAGCTCACACAGCAGGAATCAGGCAGCAACACCAGTTGTGCGTGATACAGAAGGACAAGAGCCGTACAGAGAGCAGGCAGTGTTTCCAGTGCACATACTATTGTAAACACCAGGTGGTTAAGTATTATGCAATGTACAAGGGAAAAAAAATATATTTGATATATAAATCATGCATTTAGTATTTAATATTCAAATATATATCTATCTTTTCTGGTGCGCATCTTGAAATTTTTTTCTTAAGCAGTGGGCAGCATTGACTGTGTCTAAGCATCCCTCACACTTGCCTCTTTTAGTGGAACTGTGCACCTCACCACAGTTTCTTCTGTTCTTGTAATTGTGCTAAAACCAAAGGTCATTTCAGTCAGTGGTTATTTTCTCCTATTCCTTCATTTAGATAACTCAGGATAACACAAGATGTGATGCTCTACAGTAGAATACAGTACCCTCCCAAGTTTCACACTATCTGAGTTTTGTGATCCTCAAGTTTGGTGCTTAGTCCTAAATTCTCACCATCCTGAGTTTCAAGCATTATCACCCTGAGTTTTGCACTGTTTTTGACAAGTATTGGTTGCATTTATCTACCACCAGTGTCACATGTACACATACAGTAAACCGCACCTAAGTCGGAGTCGTATATATTCCTCCTTTCCCTCTCTTCCCCCTCCCTCTCTCTCTCTCTCTCTCTCTCTCTCTCTCTCTCTCTCTCTCTCTCTCTCTCTCTCTCTCTCTCTCTCTCTCTCTCTCTCTGAAAGTAAGAACAATCCTGAGGATTGCTAAATAGAATGAGACTGATTGAAAATGAAAATGGAATTATGAGTGAGAAAGAGTGAGAAAGGATGAAAAAAAAAATGACACAGAATGAATGAGGGAGAAAGAATGAGGTATCACTCCCTTGTTCCTTATCTTTGAGAGATAAGGGAGAGGGGAGGTGACAGGAAAGGAGGTTTGAGACAAGATGAAAGAGGAAGGGAGAGGAAAAGAAAAAGGGGAGGAAGGGACATAACTGGGGAAGGAGAGTACATGTAGTAAGGAAGTGGAGGAAGGGTGAAGGAGGATGGTAGTATGGGGAGAAAGTAGAAAGAATAAATAATCAGCAGGGATGAGGAATGAGTGAAGAATTAGAGGAAGAGAGGAAGTAGTGAGAAATAAGTATTCTCTTTTCCTGTCACTCACTCCTTTTCATTTTTCCTCCATCTGTTCCCTTCATGTTTATGGTCCTTCCATCCATTTTCATACCCAATCAGTCTCATTCTATTAAGCAATCCTCAGGAATGTTCTTATTCTCTCTCTCTCTCTCTCTCTCTCTCTCTCTCTCTCTCTCTCTCTCTCTCTCTCTCTCTCTCTCTCTCTCTCTCTCTCTCTCTCTCTCTCTCTCCGTCATACACACATGCACACACACACACACCTAAAGAACATTAAACCAGATGTGGTATGTTTAATGGAAACTAAATTAAAAGAGGAAATAAAGATGAGATTTGCAAAGGAATGATATAATACATGGAGGAGAGACAGAAAAGAAAGGGAGGAAGGATGATATTGTTGTTGAGGAAGTGGAATGTGGTGATGGAATGGTAGAAACTTTGAGTGTTGTGATTAAGATCAAATGAGTGAAAAAAAAAAAAACTTATTGTGACATGCATAACACCAAAAACTAATAAATGGGATACCAATATATATAAAATTATGCAACTAGAAACAAGAAATAGCATAGAGGAAATGATAAGGAAAAGTAACAAAGTGCTCTTAGTAGGCGACTTCAACACTAAAGGAATTAACTGGGAGGAGATAAAAATGAAAGAATATGTTGGATTATGGAGTGAAGAACTTATACATACCACGATGGTGAATACAATGAGACAGTGGGTGAATGAGCCTACAAGATGCAGAGGAAAAGAAGAACCATCACAGTTGGACTAAGTGTTTATGAAAACCCCAGAAAGTAGACCAAGCATACATTGTCTGAGTCCAATGGAAAGAAGTGATCATGTGACAATAGAAATAGTACCACAGGAGGAAAAAGTTTTGCACAGGAAAGAACAGTTTAGAAATGGGAGACAGAACTATGCTATGGCAAACTTTTCAGAGCTCAATAAATTTTATGGAAAAACTGACTGGAAAGAGCTATTTGAAGATAAAGTAGTACAAGAAAAATAAGAGATACTTTTGAGCAAGTATAGAGAGAGGGTGTAACAGTTTGCACCAAGTTATAAAGTGAAAATTGGGAAGCATGAATAGTATAATGCCAGGTGTGTAGAAGCAAAAAAGGAAAAGCACAAGGCATGAAGAAAAATTATGAGAAAACTGAACAAATACTGGGGAAGAATACAGAAAGGCAATGAATGAATATGGTTTAATAAGTGAGAAAGTGACATAGTAAGAAATTGCAAGGAAGAGCCCAAACTCTTCTATAGATACGTAAATGGAAAAATGAAACATAGGGAAGATATAAACATGTTAAAAAGAGAAGGAAGAATTCCTGAAACTACTAAGGATATGAGTGAGCTAATGAATGAGAGTTTTTAATCTGTGTTTACAAAGGAAGCTGATTTTGTGGTATCAGAGAATGAGGGAATACAGGAGATACAAGTAGAGACAAGAAATCAAGAAACTGCTGGAAGAGATGGATGTTAGAAAAGCTATGGGACCAGATCAAGTAAATGGATGGATATTAAAAGAATGCAAAAAGCAAATGGAAGAACACATTTGGGATATAATTAACAGCTCGTTGAGGGAAGGAAAAGTACCAAGGAAAAGGAAAAGAGCTAACATAGTGCCAATATACAATGGGAAAATAAAGTGGAACCATTAAATTATAGATCAGTGCCACTAACAAGTACTGTAAGCAAGCTCTGTGAAATAGTAATTAAAGACAGATGGGTGCAATACTTAAAAGATAAAAAGATAATTACAGAAAAGCAATTTGGATTCAGGAAAGGGTGATCCTGTGTTACAAATCTGCAAAGCTTTTATATGAGAGTAATAGATGGAATGCAAAAGAGTGAAGGATGAGTTAATGTGGTATACCTGGATCTCAAAAAAGCATTTGATAAAGTTCCCCACAAAAGTCTTGTGTGGAAGTTAAGAGAATGAAGGAGGACTAAAGGGAGCAACATTGAGATGGATGGATGATTATTTACATGGGGGAGAAATGAGAACAGTAATCAGAGACACTAATTCAAGCTGGCGCGAAGTGACAAGTGGGGTACCGCAAGGATCTCTGTTGGCACTTATTATGTATCAAATATATGTAAATGATATGACAGAAGCTCTTATTATGTATCAAATATATGTAAATGATATGACAGAGGCTCTAAATAGTTATATATACCTTTTTGCTGATGAAGCAAAAATACTGAAAATAATAAAGGATGAAAATGACTGCAAAGAGTTACAAAAGGATATTGACAAGATGCTTGCATTTTTGTTGTCCTTGCCCAGTGCCCTTCAAAAAAAAAAATTAAATAAAAAAATTTTGAAAATAGAATTTAATGCCAGAAAATGCCACATGTTGGAAATAGGAAAAAGTAAAAAGAGATCATCATTTAATTACAAAATGGGAAGAGAAATAATAACGAAAAGTAATGAAAAAGATTTGGCAGTAATGATCCAGGACACACTATAAACTGAAAGACACATAAATGGAATATTCAGCTCTACATACAGCTTGTTAACAAACATTAGGGTGGCATTTAACTATTCAGATAAAGAAAATTATAGCAAGCACGATATGACCTAAATTGGAATAAGCAGCAGTAGTTTGGGCTCCACAAAGAAAAAAAGATATATGGGAACTGGAAAGAATACAGAGGACAGTGACAAAGATGGTACCAGCATTGAAAGACTTAAGCTATGAAGAAAGACTTGAAGAGATGGGATTACCAACACAACAAGAGAGAAGAGACAGAGGAGACCTGATAACAATGTACAAATCAATAAAGAATATAGAAAGAAGAGATAAATTACTTAGTACCACAGATGGAGGAGGGAGATAGACGAACAAGGGGGCATGGAAAGAAAATAAAGAAGAGAAGGTGTTTGAGTGACATCAAGAAGTGCATCTTCCCATTTAGAACTAATGAAACTTGGAGTGATTTGAAGGATAAATATTGTACACATTTGAAGAGAAACCGGATAAATATGGAGACAGGACAAAATGAGCTTTGGCTTGTGCCCTATACAATACAACTAGGTAAACACAACTAGGTAAACACACACACACAAACAGAATTAATAAACCATATGGAGAAGGCAGACAGACAAGTTTTGGAAATGCATATGGAAGAGGGGACAAGATATATGAGAGGATATATAAAAAGATTAAGAAGAGTGAATATCTCAGTGACACTAAGAAATATAGTTTCCTGTATCGAAGCATTGATCTCTGAAATACTTTAAGTGAGGAGGTGGTTACTGCTGTTAGTGTGAGCAAATTTAAAGAGATATTGGATAACTGTAGATATGGAGATAGGACAAATAAGCTTTAGCTTGGACCCTGTACAATAAAACTAGGTAAACACACACACACACACACACACACACACACACACACACACACACACACACACACACACACAAACACATGCTGAGAGAGAGAGAGAGAGAGAGAGAGAGAGAGAGAGAGAGAGAGAGAGAGAGAGAGAGAGAGAGAGAGAGAGAGAGAGAGAGAGAGAGAGAGAGAGAGAGAGAGAGAGAGAGAGAGAGAGAGAGAGAGAGAGAGAGAGAGAGAGAGAGAGAGAGAGAGAGAATGGGTAGGATAGATGGAGGGGAGGAAATGGAGAGGAAAGGGAAAAAGGGAAAGGAGGGCAGGGAAGAGAGAGGGAGAGAATGGGGAGGGAAGGAGGAAAAGGGGAGGAGAGCAGGGAAGAGGGAACGAAGAAAGGAGTGAGGTGGGGAAGGAGGGAGTGAAGAAGGAATTAAATAGACACACAGGCCACAACAGACCTTGCTGTCCTCACAAGGTGACTTGACCTTGAACTACTAATGGGATAGTAGAAGAAAAGGACAGCAAAACAGAAAGCTCTCTCCCCACCTTCCACTCACTCCAGCATAAGCTGTACAGGAAACAGGTAGGAAGTACATACCTTATGTGGTTAGAGAAGGGAAAACCTGAAGAAAATTTTCTAGGAAAGGAAGAAAATAGAAATGAAATGAAATGAGGTGCCCCATTTCCCAGAGGCAAGGAAGTTAGTCTCTAACAAACAAATGCTGTTAACCACAGAGTGGAGGCAAAATATTTATTAAGATGGTGTTTAAAAGTCCTTACACTGTTGCAGTTTATCACATCTCGAGGAAGCCCATTCCACAGATTAATTACATGGTGGAAAAAATATTTTTTTTATTCATGGAAGTTGAAGGATTTCCGAACAATTCTGCAACCATTTCCTCACAAGTAATTTGAAAAAACCTATCATGAAATATTCAATGCAGTCCATGTTATCAATCCCTTTGATGATTTTAAACACCTGTATTAAGTCATCTTTTATTCTTCTTTGAGTTAATGGGAATAAATTTAATTCCTTAAGAAGCTCTTTATATGATTCGTTTCTTAGTTTTAGTATATTTTTTGTTTCTCTATGCTGAACTTGTTCTAATTTATCTATGCCTTTCTGTTAATAGGGGCACCATGCCTGAAAGCAATACTCCAAAAGGGGATGGACTAAAGAGTTGTACAAAGTAAGGATTGTATCCTAAGATTTATATTCAAAAGATCTGCTGATTAAGCCAATTATTTTGTTTGCCTTCTTTACAACTTCTGAGCATTGTTGGCTAGATTTTAGGCTACTTGATATTGTTACTCCTAAATTAATTTTGCTATTTTCACTTTTAAGCTGGGTACCATTCAAAATATACTTTGCTTTCTTGTTTCAATACCTTATTTGAAACACTTTGCACTTATCTGCACTTATCATTTGCCAGGTTTGCCTCCACTCTGACAACTTGTCTACATTTCTATTACTTGTTTGTTATAGACTACAGAATTCGCTATTTTGGCATCATCAGCAAACTTCAATATTATACTGGTAACATCTTTGTATACATGTTGTTTATATATACAAGGAGAGAACAGGTCCTAAAACTGGCCCGTGTAGCACTCTACTGGTTACATTAGTCAACTTGGATGCTTTACCATTTATAACTATTTTTTGTTTACATTTGTTTAGCTAGTTTTCTATCTATCTCAAAATGTCACCTTGTATACCATGGGATTTTAGTTTAATCAGCAAATGTTTGTGGGGGGAGTTTGTCAATGGACTTTTGAAAATCAAGATATATTATATCTACCACTTTACTTTCATCAAACTGGTTCAGAATATCAAAGAAGTGTATGAGTTTTGCCAAATTAAAGCATTTGTTACAAAAGCCATGCTGAGTATTTTAAGCAGTTTGTTTTCCTCTAAGTGATTAAAAAGAAATTTAACTTATTCAAATTTCACTTTAAGAGAGAGAGAGAGAGAGAGAGAGAGAGAGAGAGAGAGAGAGAGAGAGAGAGAGAGAGAGAGAGAGAGAGAGAGAGAGAGAGAGAGAGAGAGAGAGAGAGAGAGACACACACACACACACACACACACACACACACACACACACACACACACACACACACACACACACACACACACACACACACACACACACACCTGAAGAAGGCCTTTGATAAAGTGCCACACAGGAAATTGTTGTGGAAGTTGAAGCATAATGGTGGGCTAAGGGGGGCCTGCTGAGATGGATGGAAAATTTCTTGACAAACAGAAATGAGAACGGTGGTAAAAGATAAAAAAAAAAAAAAAAAAAATCATCAAGGAGAGAAGTCATAAGTGGAGTACCCCAAGACTCAGTACTTGCACCAATCATGTTTGCAGTTTATATAAAGGATATGACAGAGAGTGTGAACAGCTACATGAGCCTTTTTGCAGATGATGCAAAGATGCTGAAGAAAGTTAAGAGTGCAGAGGACTGTGGAACATTACAAGAAGACCTGAACAAGATATCAGAGTGGAGTTATAGATGGGAAATGGAATTTAATTTAAAGAAGTGTAAAGTAATAGAATTTGGAAAAAGTACAAGAAGAGTAAAAGGAAATTATGTGTTGAATGGTGTAAGGTTGAGTGGAGCAGAAGACAAAAAGGATCTCGATGTTACAGTGACTGGGAACCTGACCCCGAAGAGACGCATTACCAAAATTACAGGAGAAACCTATAATTTGTTGAGAAGAATAAGGCAGGCCTTTGCATATATGGATGAAGAGATGGTCAGCAAGATGATCGTGACACTGATAAGACCTAGACTAGAATATGCAGCAGTAGTGTGGTCGCCATACAAGAAAAAAGATATAAGGAAATTGGAGAGAGTCCAGAGAGCAGCTACGAAGATGGTACCAAGTATCAGGGACTTGTCATATGAAGAGAGGCTGGCAAGGATACTTCTACCAACATTGGAAAAGAGGACAAAAAGGGGAGACTTGATTGCGATATATAAAGCATATGAGGGAGTAGAGGAGGTGGACCGGAGCGCCTTAATGGTCTGGGATACACGGGACACTAAAGGACATGGAAAGAGGCTGAAGAAGAGTGCTTGTAGAAGAGACGTCAAAAAGTATAGTTTCCCATATAGAAGTATTGATGTATGGAACAGTCTGGATGGGGAGATAGTAAATGCAGAAAGTATACATGGATTCAAGGCTAAGTTGGATATAAAAAGATATGGAGATGGGACAGCACGAGCATAGCTCTTTTCCCATAAAGCACAACTAGGTAAATAACACAACTAGGTAAAACACAACTAGGTAAATACACACACACACACACACCGCATAGTGTATTGGTTAGCACACTCAACTCACAATCAAGAAGGGCCGGGTTTGAATCCCAAGGCAGGGTGTGGCAAATGGGTGAGGCTCTTAATGTGTAGCCCCTATTCACCTAGCAGCAAGTAGGTAAGGGATGTAACCTGAGGGGTTATGACCTCGCTGTCCCAGTGTGTGGTGTGTAAGTGGTCTCAGTCCTACCCAAAGATCAGTCACTATGAGCTCTGAGCCCTCTTTCCATAGGGGAATAGCTGGCTGGGTGACAAGCAGATGACCGTAGGTGAATCACACACACACACACACACACACACAGTTTTAGATATGATAGTGCTGCACAGCCACAGCACTGCATCACACCAGATGTGAGGACAAAACACACACACACACACACACACACACACACACACACACACACACACACACAGTTTTAGATATGATAGTGTTGCATGGTCACAGCACTGCATCACACCAGATGTGAGGACAAAACACACACACACACACACACACACACACACACACACACACACACACACACACACACACACACACACACACATTTAAATGAAATGGTGCTGCACTGGCACAGCACGGTTTTATGCTGGAAGTGATGACAAAACACACACACACACACACACACACACACACACACACACACACACACACACACACACACACACACACACACACACACACACACACACACACACACACACACACAAAACACAATTCTAGGCCATGCTGCCAGAATGAATAAGTGTTTTTACAGTGCTTTCCATACCCTGAGTTTTGTGATTCTCAAGTTTAGCACCAAGCCTTCCGAAAAAAGCAAGCATGAAACTTGAGAGGTTACTGTAGTACATTATATACATATTCAATGTCTATCCTAGTGTCCAACTTCCCCCATATACAATATTTTGGAAAACAATCTGAGATATCAGGTATCTACCTGACTTTCCCTGTATATCCAAGATATCTGACACTTATCTGAGGGCAAGTGTCTGACTTATTTGATATCTGAGATATTTGGCTCTGTCTTAGACAGGGTTTACGGTAATACTGTTTCTTTAATGTCCCTATTTTCCCTTATGAAGTTCACTGGTCAATAAAAACACACTGTCACTTGGTTTATGCCTCACATTTCTCTCAGTATCACAATGCTTTTTCCTTAATGTGCAAAAAACCCACATCTATTTATCATCTGGTGATGAAAAACACTGGTAAATAAAACAATGGTCAATCTACATGTCTCACATTCCTCAGAAGACTCTCCTTCCCACTTTAAACATGTCTACAATGTAAAGTTAGTCAAAATAATTACAAAGAATCAGAGAATTTAGAGAGATTCACTTTATACTTCTTTGTGGCAACTGATATCTTCAAACAGATGAAAATAAACCTCAATGTATATGGACCAATATTTGCAAGCAGGAAGGACTTACCTGGATGAAGTCCACAAATTTGTACTGCAGAGTCATGCTTTGGTTGAGGGAGGAGTAAAACCGTTTGACTTTGTGAGGCGTCACCAAGTCTTCTCCTTCCCCTCCAATGTCATTGTCCCCTGGCACAGCGATGGTGTGCTGGGGGTTGGAGTCCAGTCAGCTCACATCAGTATTGTCACACACAACAGTAATTTCCACTCAACAAATGTATATTCATATTTTCTTTACAAGGAATGTGGTAAAAATTTAACATCTCTATCTAGATACTTAAATGACAAGAGCACTTTTCTTAGCCATACCTCTGATTAAGAGATTAAGATGCTCTGTATAGCCTATAGGGAAAATTTATAGAAGCAAATCCTAGTTACTACATTTTTTACTTATGTGAAGTAGCCCACTATGTGTCATTCACATGAATTCTAGCATATTGTTCCTGTCATTCATGAATGATGAATCACAAAAATATGGAACTCTTATAACAAACCTCCAAACAAGACTGCAAGTTTTGTAGTAAAAAAAACTCTACTTTAATTTAAAGACATCCAAGAATATAATTATTGTTCATGCCATCACCACATTTTATGCTATCAAGTTTCTCCTATTTGTATACCATGATGTGAGTAGCTGTGTGTGTGTGGTTGTAATGTGTGGTTGTGTGTGTGTGGTTGTAATGTTGTATAATATATAAAATTTTGGATGTATTTAAGACCTAATATAGTTCGTTGTTGTTGTTTTGTAAGAAATATTGATAGTTGCTTTTATCATTATTGTTTTTAGTTCGTTGTATAATATATAAATTTCATGATGTGTTTATAACCCTTTTATAGTATGTTGATTTTCTGAGGAAATGTTGGTAGTTTGTTTTGATTACCATTGTTTTGAGTTCTTTTTTAGCTATTACTTTTTTATGTTCAATTTGTGTCTTTTATTGAAGGATGTCTTTATTGCACGCGTTTGTAATAGTGTCTTTTGATATTGCCTATGGTCTCTTTCTTATATATTCTTCTAAATAATCCTTTTAAGTTTTGTTTGTTATTGTAAATTTTTTTTTTTTTTTTTTTTTTTTTTTTATCGTGTTAGTTGTATTAGATTTCATCTATAATATTGTTTAAGATTTGAGATCAGTGTACGTTTTACAGTTTTATCTACATTAGTTTAATGCTTCTGTTTTAGTTTTTAGTTCTAATTTTAGTTTTTCTTTTACTATCAGTTATTTTTATGGACTACAGTGGTTGTGAATTGTCTTAAAAATTAATATTTATTAATCAGATTTCTATTTGTACATTGTTGCTGTGGTCAATAAACATATAATAATAATAATAATAATGTGTGTGTGTGTGTGTGTGTGTGTGTGTGTGTGTGTGTGTGTGTGTGTGTGTGTGTGTGTGTGTGTGTGTGTGTGTGTGTGTGTGTGTGTGTATCAGCTGCCTACACACCCTGCTGATACTGTCCCCTGTCCTCATCCTCATCCCTGATCCTAGCCTCTGCTTTCTCCAACACTCCACTCATGATCCTGGCCCAGAATTATACACATCTTGTGATAAATAAGGTAGACCCAAGTAAACTTAGAATGAGGTGGTCCAGAAGGATATCAGTGATCTAGACCTGTGCAGGCAGTTGTTCAAGACTGTGTAGCTTGGTGAGTCCCCATCAGAACATGGTTAAAAAATGCAAATAAGTACTGAGCCTTTCAAAATGATGATGATGATGATGATGATGATGATGACAGGAATAATGATCATATACAATAAATATTTACCAACATGAGGCATTAGAATATAAACAATGGTACATCTGACTTTAAAGACCATTACCTTTACATAGTCTGGCACTGTCAAAAGATTTTTAAAGTGCTGAAGTGTTGAGTAAAAATCTGTGTCATTAAATATGCTTCCATCATTTAAGAGGTCACCTAAATACACAACAATATCAGGTTTTGTCTTCCACAGTGCCATTTGAAAACCACGGCTAACATACCTGAAAATGAAAAGTTTCAAGAGTTTAGTACCATAACAAGAAACAGGATTACATCACTAAAGAACACCATCACAGTACACAACGAACACTTACAACACAAAGCTAACTAATTTATAAAGGTAACATTCATCATCACATGCAGCTACGCAAAATACTAGGTACATTCATGTAAGTATTTGGAAAACTCAGTATAATCAAAGGTTCTTTCCAACACTTGTCAGCCAGGTAAGCCTATGCTAAGCACAAACAACAACATGCATCATTTTGATATACAGCTAGTATTTTTACATATTTTGGAAAGCCAGAACCAAAACTCTGAATATGTTTGCTGGTCTATGAAAGTTAGTCTAGAGTAAGGATACTGAAGATAAAGTGAGCGTGTTTATCTGAGGCTTAGCTTGGAAACAAAGCACCACACACTATGTCCTTAAGAAGAGAAATACATCAATACTACAATCAACAAATTAAGGAAATGAATGGTCAGGTTCACATTCCATCTGCTCCACTTGGTAATGGAGATATTAAATCACAGTTCCAACTTTGGCTGTACTGAATCTAAGCAGAAATTATCAACAGCACTCCACATAACACATCATAATAATGTATCTTAACAATAAAAATTTGGGACTGGCATTCTAATTTGTTGGCTTTGTAAGTCAACGCAAGAAAGTTTCATTCAGTTTTCTTTCTACTTTGTCCTGTGAACTGAAGTCATAATCTAACAAAATATTTCCATAATCTTATATTCTCTCTACATTTATCCATAAAAAAGAAGAACATTATTGCTACATGACAGCAAACATAAAACAGTCTACAACAAAAATAGTCTAGGGTGAAATAAGAATTACTAAGTACAATCTCAAGCATTACAAAGGAATCCTGTTAATCTGGCATCTTCAAACAACACAGCAACTCATGTCACCTGGAGAACGACACAATTGTAGTGCTTGTAATAATGAAGTAATGCTGCTTCAGTGCCTTAATTACTGTACATGAATATTATACATTTTTACAATTTATTTACAACAGAATTAATTAACTGAAATTACAGCAATTACAGATTTAGTACAGAGTTTTCACATTTAGTATATAAAGGTTAGTGCATTGAGCTCACATCTGAAAGGGCACAGGTTTGAGTCCCGAGCTGGGTAGAGACAGTTTGGGCTTTGTCTCCTTTCACAATACAAGATCCTCTGCCAAGACACTCCCAGCCAATGCAGCAAGGAATCTGGCTTATCACTCCCTGACCATTGCAAGCCTTTATCCTGCAGTCAAGAGGGAGGTTTCAAGACATTTATCCTCCAATTTTGGATGATCCTTTTTTTGACATTTCTTTAGAAACTGGCACTTCTGTGGGTCTTTTTTTTTTTTGTGTGTGTGTGTTGCCATAGGCCAGTGGCTCTTTTACACACACACACACACACACACACACACATATATATATATATATATATATATATATATATATATATATATATATATATATATATATATATATATATATATATATATATATATATATATATATATATATATATATATATATATATATATAAGCTAAGTATATTGTCTATAATAGGATGCTAAAGGCTTGCCAAAACCTACTCAGGCCTTGGTCACTCTCTTAGCCCGACTGGTGACATGTCAGACTAGTAAGCTAGTGTGAGTGTCTTCTCTTCAATCCTCAGCAATAGCCTCACATGACCAATTAATTGGACTGCCATATTAATTTCTCAGTGTTTCCATGATCCTTCAAAGGAAGTACAATATCTAGCTGAGCTAATACTAGCAATATGAGTTCACCTTTATTCATCTGCTCCTTCAATGACAGGAAACTGAACTAATCCTCAAAAATATATAAAAAAGCTCAATCATGCAACTGCCACAATAAAAAAACAGAAGCAACAAAAAAACACTGGATTTCTGTACTAAACTGTGGCATGTTTCTGGAGGTTCCTTAAGGAAGATAATTGTGGTCTGAATATCTCCACTTCAGCCTTACTCACTTGTCCCCTAATTCCTTTACTTCCACAAACTTGAGCCATGCAAACATGTCTTCGCACTCTCCCAGCTCCCTTCCCTCTCCCCAGTCATCTAGCACCATCTTTATATTTTGCAGAGAATTGCCCTGTTGCACCTAAACATCTATACACTGTAGTTCTGTGCACCATTTATATAACATTCTCACCCAACCTCTTCAAGGGACCAACCAGTGCTGGGGAGGATGGGGGGAGGAGGAATATCTTCTGCTGTTTCACCTCAAGAGATCCTGAAATCACCTGTAAAGTATTCTCTCACATTCACCTACAAATTTCCTGTCTGTTATCATGAAAGGCCACTCTGACTCCATTCAAGAGCTTAGGATTTTTTGGTAACCACTTCTTTTTTTTCACTAAGTCTAAATTTAAAAAAGATTAATGAATGTATACATGCATACGTATAAGCATCTGGGTCTATGCATGTTTTTCTTGACAAATTCAGTAAACACTTCCACAACAGAGGCCTGGGTGCTTGTTACTTCGACTGGCTACTTCAAAAGGTGGGTTAATAGAGCACACATTTTGCCAATTTGTCACTAAAACACTTTGTTATGATTGAGCTTCCTCAAAATGATGACCAACTACATACCTGTCAGCATCCCAAACAGTTATCAAACTGAAAGGGAATATGGGTTCAGAGTCTGAAATCAGGCTCAATATCTGAGGGTCAGCCACCAGGAGGAGGCGCACACTCTCCTCCGATGGGGTAGTGAGGTGTGGCCAGCTGAGGGTGGTGGCGGCATAGGTGAGCCACTCATTGTACAGCACCACGCCCATCATGAAAGTCAGCAACAGCTGCTTCTTGGTCACTCTGGAACATTGAGGATCATATTCTGCAGCTTCTCTTACTTTCTTATGTTTTTATGTGTTTATGTTGATTTTCTCTCTCATGTCCTGCTAATTTTTGCACAAATGAGAATTACTTAAACTGTCCTAGAAAAGTATATAGTAATGATATAGTTTGACATTATATTCTGCAGTTTAATGCCCATGCACAATCTAAAAACATCCATGAATGAGGTACTCAAAATTCACTAAATGTATGTCCTTCAAGTTGTCAGAAGTTTCATGCATCATCATACCTTACATGTTTTTTACAACACAATCAAAACAATTTTGACCATATTTTGAAATTCAATGATCTACCTTCTTTGGCAGCAAACAGAAAATCGAGCCATGATTCTGACTATTTCCCCCAGTGGCTATTCTTTCACAACACGAGGCATGTAGCAAGCTGTGACACAGGCATGGTGACCACCAGCCTGTCACCTGCAGCACCTGGTGATTGCTTCCCTGAAAAGAACAATAAATACTTAAATTAAAATAGTGACCAAGTCCAATTGCACTTCACTGTGGCCACACATGGTTCTGGAGTCATAAATGCCACAAGTAGAAAAGCAATGTTGTGTGGTCTATTTATCAATCTGTGTCTGTTCCTATGAACTTCTCTCAATAAGGATAGCCATGATAGGACAGCAGCCAAGCCCTTTACAAAAGGACAGCTTGGAAATATACTGGAATGAGTGTGTTCACTACAATATAATATTAGGATGCATCAAGGAATGTATAAAAAAAAAATCCCACAACCTGAGTCCAAATATCTGAATGGTGAATAAAAGAAATTCAAGTACTGTGCTATATCAATATCAGGATTCAAGTACAATAAATCTTGTAATACTTTGGAAACATAATCGAAGGACAGGGATTAAAGAAAGCCTGAGATATACATATTGTCTAAAACTATACACATTGTCTAAACAAACTATATACTAAGTCCAAAAGAGGAAAAAAATTGAATAAATATGATTAATGAGATGGATTTAAAACCATGACATACTTAATACAACAGTGCCCTTGAACCATTAGATTCCTTAAAACACTGTGCAGTGTGCCTAAGTACCTGAAATACAAGACAGAGTTAATGCATGAAAGTGAAAAGCTTTCTGTAGTAAAGCGAAGGCCACATATGCATGGTATGATGAGCTTCACACATGTTTCCTCATTCTCTGAGATTTTTTAAGCAGGTGGTGCTTAACACTCATTGAAATTCCCCTAGACTAGAAATTCTATTTGCCACTCATCTTTTTTCCTAATTCCTTTACAAACAATTGCCTTATACTGAAAGCAATAAAACAAAAATACTATATAGCAATACATAATGATAACTTAATGCATTAAGATATGGCTGAAATGATTGCTATTTGCTCACTGAAGGCAGGAAGTGTTAAGACAGGGTGAGTCAAATTAATGATACACCACCTCCACAACACCCACCTGGTTGTCTTTGATATTGGGTTAGTATTGGTGATTATTTCTACCATACTTAGTGTTTCTATGCTATTGTTGTATTGATTAACAGGAAATATACTAGCCCCACCATAAAAGCACCATACATCACCATATTACACTGTGTCAAAGTGAATTTTCATTTGGTGTGCACACTTATATATCAGTGATAACTTCTTATCAATATCCTACCAGCCCAACCAAGCAGGCAGTAGGCACCTGCCGAAATGGTGATTACTCCCAGTGAGGTCTAAAGCACTGGATCAGGGGGTGCTGTTAACTTATCATTAAAACCAGCTGTGACCTCACTGAAAGTTTTCCCTTTGTGTCTCACAACACAAGGGGACAGTCACAGGCTGCCCTCTACAGACAACTCTTCCTCCACACAAAACTACAAGCACCTAATAACACACACACCCTTCAACCAAAATTTCAAAATTATCATGGCAACTCCTACACCAGCCTCGGAGTCTCCATCTGGGGAAGGGACCACAAATGTCCCCAGGTCAGACTGCCCTTCTGACAACGACCCTAAGTGTCTTGACACCCCTCTGAACTTATTCTTCATTAACTTCTGCAACATTTGCAGTCTAAAATCTAATTTTCAATCTGTAGAACACCACCTCTCCTCTTCTAAACCTCACCTTCTTTTCCTCACTGAAACTCAGGTGTTTGAGGTAACTGAAAGTAGCCCCTTTTCTGTTCCCTCCTACTTTCTCTATCCTCATTTTCGATCCAAAGCTGGATGTTGCGTTTATGTGCGCAACAACTTAACCTGCTCTCATGCCCACACTCTTGAATCTTAAGAGTTTTCCACCATCTGGATATGACTACAGAGTCACTCTCATACTAAATTTATCTGTACTGTATACCTCTCACCTAACTCCTCTGACTGTTAGAAATTATTTGACTACTTAACTTCCAAAGTAGAGCACATTCTGACTCTCTTCCCTTTTGCAGAGATCTCCATTCTTTGAGACTTCAATGTTTAACACAGCTTGTTCTCATGCTATACATCATAGAGAGGTGGCCCAGAAAAGGTACTTAAGCCTTCCATCACCAGAATCTCATGCACTTTATATTTCTGCCCAGAACCATGCCAAGTCTGTTCTCCAACTAGCCAAAAACTCCTTCATTAACAGAAAGTGTCAAAACATTTCAAGATCTAACTCCCCTCATGACTTCTGGCATCTAGCCAAACATATCTTCAATAACTTTGCTTCTTCTTTCCCTCCTTTATTTCAACCAGATGACACCACTGCTATCACATCTATTTCTAAAGTTGAACTCTTTGCTCAAACCTTTGCTAAAAACACTACCTTGGATGATTCTGGGCTTGTTCCTTCCTCTCCTCCACCCTCTGACTACTTCATGCTACCTATTAAAATTCTTCGCAATGATGTTTTCCATGCCCTCGCTGACCTAAACCCTCGGAAGGCTTATGGACATGATGGGGTCCCTCCTATTGTTTTCTGAAACTATGCCTCCATATTTACACCTAATCTAGTCAAACTCTTTCAACTCTGTCTGTCAACATCTACCTTTCCTTCTTGTTGGAAGTTTGCCTACATTCAGCCTGTTCCTAAAAAGGGTGACCATTCTAATCCTTCAAACTACCGTCCTATTGCTTTAATTTCCTGCCTATCTAAAGTTTTTGAATCTATCCTCAACAGAAAGATCCTTAAACATCTATCACTTCACAACCTTCTATATGATCGCCAGTATGGGTTCCGTCAAGACCGCTCTACTGGTGATCTGGCTTTCCTTACTGAGTCTTGGTCATCCTCTTTTAGAGATTTTCGTGAAACTTTTGCTGTTGCCTTGGATATATCAAAAGCTTTTGATAGAGTCTGGCACAAAGCTTTGATTTCCAAACTACCTTCCTACGGCTTCTATCCTTCTCTGTAACTTCGTCTTAAGTTTCCTTTCTGATTGTTCTATTGCTACTGTGGTAGACAGTCACTGTTCTTCTTCTAAATCTATTAACAATGGTGTTCCTCAGGGTTTTGTCCTGTCACCCACTCTCTTCTTATTATTTACCAATGACCTTCTAAACCAAACTTCTTGTCCTATCCACTCCTACGCTGATGATACCACCTGCATTTTTCCACATTTTTTCATAGACATCCAACCCTTCAAGAAGTAAACATTTCATACAAGGAAGCTACAGAATGCCTGAATTCTGATCTTTCTAAAATTTCTGATTGGGGCAGAGCAAACTTGGTATTGTTCAATGCCTCAAAAACTCAATTCCTCCATCTATCAACTCAACACAACCTTCCAGACAACTATCCCCTCTTCTTCAATGACACTCAACTCTCCCCCTCTTCTACCCTGAACATCCTCAGTCTGTCCTTCACTTATAATCTGAACAGGAAACTTCACATCTCATCTCTAGCTAAAACAGCTTCTATGAAGTTAGGCATTCTGAGATGTCTCAGCCAGTTTCTCTCACCCCTCCAGCTGCTAACTCTGTACAAAGGTCTTATCTGTCCATGTAGGGAGGGGATTCCACTCATACCACTCTTCTAGATAGGGTGCAATCTAAAGCTTTTCATCTCACAAATTCCTCTCCTCTAACTGACTATCTTCAGCCTCTCTCTCTCATTGCCACAATGTTGCATCTCTAGCTGTCTTCTACCACTATTTTCATGCTAACTGCTAACTTGCTAACTTGCTAACTACATGCCTCACCTCCTCCCTCGGCCTCGCTGCACAAGACTTTCTTCTTTCTCTCACCCCTATTCTGTCCACCTCTCTAATGCAAGAGTTAACCAGTATTTTCAATCATTCATCCCTTTCTCTGGTGAACTCTGGAACTCCCTGCCTGCTTCTGTATTTCCACCTTCCTATGACTTGAATTCCTTCAAGAGAGAGGTTTCAAGACACTTATCTTTCAATTTCTGACTACCGCTTAGGATCCTTTTCTGGGACTGGCATCTCAGTTGGCCTTTTTTTTTTTACTGGATTTTTGTTGCCCTTGGCCAGTGTCCCTCCTACATAAAGGAAAAAAAAAGAGTGCCTGGACCCAAACTATCAAATATTAAAAACTTAATATTAAGGTTTTTTTCTACATTTACTCATCCAGTTCAAGTATCAGAACACAAAATGACAAGGTGCACACTTTCAATGAGAAGTTACTGAACCTCTTGCCACAATGGATGTGAGCATGGTTCACTCATATGATGGTTTGCAATGATTTGTATGCTTAGTGTGATGAAGACACAAGAATAAGATGGATTAATTGCTTATACTTAATAAACTGTTAAAATATTACCCTGAAAGCTCTACACAGGAAGAATTGTTTTACATTTTTTTTTATTTTACTGCTTCCCTTGGCTTCCCTTATTTCTTATATTCTTATGTTCCTATTCATCTCAGAGTCTGATGAATTTTTGGTGAGTGTACACAATTAACAAGGGAAATATTTAGTATCTGAAATATGTGGCCAACTAAAATAACACTGAAAACAAGAACTTCATCATAAATTAAATGGTGCACCAGGATAACTACAGTTACAAACACTTCAGTATCACACAGCATACATACAATACTGAATACTTATGAAACTTTCATTGTATGGATGACTTTATCACACCAGCACTGTCTCTATGAAGTCAAAGCTGCTGTGTACCATCAGCATGCATTCATGAACACTCGCTCAGCAGAATGAACCCCATAACACCTTTGTAAGATGTCACAGAATCTAGTTTGCATGCCATGTAATTTCCGTTAGTGTGTATGTATTTTTAGAAATCCTAACACAATGCTGTATGTAACTAACTCGAGGTTCACCTTGGCCATACTTTAAGTACCTCATAATACTGGTGACTTTTGTATTTTAGGATTACAAGGGACACTACATTGTGTGTGTTATTCTGTATGCTGTTAGTGATGAGTCATTGGGGAGCTTTAAAAGAAAAATTAGATAAATTTATGGATATGGATGATAGGCAGAAATAGATAGGTATGTTTCATGTAGGGACTGCCACGTGTATGTGTGATGGCTTCTTGCAGCTTCCCTTATTTTCTTGTGTTCTGTGAGTGTCCAAAGAGTGCCATTATACAAGTGATGAATTTGTTTTGTGCACCATTTGGAAGCATTTCAGTGGCTGATTTTACAGGCTGTCATCCCTCACTATTAAGTTATGTTCAGTTTTCTTTCCTATCTACATGTAATTTCCTCAGACCACTTTTTGAGAGTGGAGTCTGTTTAGGTTAATGGGATTGTAATGTTTAGCTAGATCTAGCATTGAAAATTCCCCAAGAGACTGATGCTTTGCAGTTTGCATGACCTTTTGGGGCTTCAGTGGGTTAAGAAACTCCCTTGGTTAGCATTAAGAGGTTACAGCATTTGGTTAGGCTTA
Organism: Scylla paramamosain; assembly: GCF_035594125.1. Classification (NCBI taxonomy): domain Eukaryota; kingdom Metazoa; phylum Arthropoda; class Malacostraca; order Decapoda; family Portunidae; genus Scylla; species Scylla paramamosain. The sequence goes on along the minus strand of NC_087162.1, from coordinate 13,183,275 downwards.
ATTATGAAAACCCTTCTCATTGCTACAAGGCCAAAGTTAACGTAGGGTAGTTAGCATATCTTCCTGTGGGATTTAAAGGGAAGATGCAAAGCCATCACAGCTGGTGTTGGACCACATTTGCCTCCCACATCCTGAAAACCCTGTTTCACACCTAGTCCTCAAATTAGAATTTAATTGGGGACTCGCAATGCCATGACATTCCTTAGGTTAGCATTACGAAGTTGCAACATTTGACTAAACTTAAATTTTGAAAAGCCTGTCACAGTTGCACAACTAAAACTGACACAGGGCAATTAGCCCAGCTTTTCGTAGGGGCTCTGACTCACAGTTTGTGTTAGGTCATGTATGTCTCCTGCACCCTGAAAACCTACTTAGCACTTTTTTCTGTAATGTAGGATGAACTCAGCAAGGGCTACAAAAAGTTGAAAAAAAATGTCCACAAAAGTGCCAGTGCTTTAAAAATAAATCAAAATGGTTCTGGTCCTCAAGGTTACTGCAAAGACATTTCAAGTAACAGCGTTATCGTTCTGTGCCAATTAAGTTATGTGGTATAATTCTGGTTCTGGTCACACATTAGACATTAGTTAGGTTATTGTATTAAATGGTACAGAGATTATCAGGGAAATATGGACTTTGTAATTAAGCATAATCACATATCTGATCTTTATCCTTGAATTATTTGTTCATGCCCTAAACCTAACTTAATTCACATGACCTATGTGAATCTAACTTAACCCATCCTCAACCAACACCACATATTAATTGTGTTATGTACTACAATAATTATTACAGAGATATGGGCTGAGGAGTTACACATACTTAATTCTTACCTACCTAAAGCTTAACCTAAGTAAACCTACCTTCCCTGACCTTAACTAACAACCTACCTTAACATTAACAACGACCACGTCACCTTACCAACACCACACCTTTACCTTGAAGAATCTGAACCTGCCTGAACCTTAACCTAACCAATTTAACCTGACCCAACTTAATTTAACAACCTAACCTGACCTAATGCAATAAACTAACCTAACCTACCATCAACAAAACCTACACCCCTTTACAAACACCACAGATAACACCATAACATACCTCCTTATTCCTTAATCACCGACACTACCACCGCCCGACGGTAGTGATACCCAGGCATAACCCATTACATTAGCTCATATAACGGGAAATACACTTGTACAGTACCTCTGGCTGGGTGGATAAAGCTGCCTGGGTCTCATAGGGTCAGGTGGATTCCAGGCAGGGTCAACAGGTGATTAATTAAGCAGGAATGAGGGAGGAATGCGAGCAGGTAACAGGTGTTTAAAGGGACTCCCGAAAATGCCTCCACGAAAGCTGCCGGTGACTTCCCTTTTGTTTATCTTTTCTTTTTTTATTGTTATTTTTGGGTGTATGATGGTTAATGTACGTGAGAGTTAGCATACATGATTCATCTTTCCTTACATGTAGCTGGGGAAAGGAATTAATTTGTCTAGATACAATTATTATTTTATTTTTTATTTTTATCTTTTTTTATAAGGGTGTGTAGGTAGTGAAATGGATTGTTTTTGGGTTGGATAGTGGGATGTATCCTTCATTTCGTTTGAATTTTTGGCCTTTTGAAGTGTTATGGTGACGTGATAAAGGAGGAATATTAATAATAGGTATTGAATAAGGTCTGGTTATGTCAGTAGGTCACTGTAATGCAAGGAAAGGATGTAAAAAAAAAAATAAATAAAAAGATAATTTATAAATTACATCAGCTGATGAGGTGCTGAAGAACAAGAAATGATGATGATAGAATAATGATACAATGATACATAAGAGGATATACATATAGTTTTCTTGATAATAAGCTCTGTACACTCACATTTCATACCGAAACAAGCTTATGACACACATACAGTACAGTACAATATGTGAAAAAATAGGTATAGATTGCAAGTATTACTTGTAAAGCTTGAAAAATTAAGTGTTTTATAAGATTCTACATTATCGTGATAAAAGAAATGAGAAATACGAGGCACAAGACATATATACACAATCTATAGCGTAAAATTTAGGTCAGATTGTCATCCATACAATGTTGAACATAGGCCGTGTATAATATATATATATATATATATATATATATATATATATATATATATATATATATATATATATATATATATATATATATATATATATATATATATATATATATATACATATATATAGAGCAGTACACAAGTACTATTTAGAAACTGAAATAGCAGATAGAGGCAACACATCCATATACGATATACACAGTGAGAAGTACATATTGAGAGCACACATACACAAACACATAATAAACGTAATACACAGGTTAAAATAGTGAAATACAGGTACAGGACACCACACAAACACGAATAAAAAAAAAAAAATCGGTGAAAGGGCAATGCAAGGCAACACACCCATACAGACTACACAGCGAGAAACACATATGGAGAGAGTAACAGACATATACACACATAGGGACACATACATACAGACGGACACAGGCACACAATTTATAAAGCCATTTGTGTGTCGCGCATGGGCAGGGCTTAGAGGGTCACGTGACGAGATACCTGCATTGATTGGCGGGACGGGCGCCTGCGCAGGCCCGGCCCTGGGACGAGGCTGTTTACGCCATTTTGGTGTAGGTTCTGGTCAGTGTAGTGGTGAGCGGCGTGAATCCAAGCCATCTCTGTATGTGGGTGACTAAGAGGATTATATATTAGTGTAACCATGAGTACTAACGCCAACAACACCAGCAAGGTGTCAACGACGGATAGAGTCATCAAAAGTGAGTACAAATGAAGGCTTTGTATAGATAGACTACCACCAACTTGACTTGTCCCAATGGCGGCAAAACGTCAGCCCGCCCTGGTGACATGGCCTATTTCCGCCGCGGGGTGCCTGCTGGGCCGTGTTGCGCGTGCTGGCGGGCCCGTGTTGCCGCTGCTGGCCTGGGGGAGCCCTGTCGAGGTGCTGAAGGAGGAATAGGGACAGATAGGCTGGGAAATAGAGGTTGTCGTCTGCTTGGCATTCCTATCGAAATTTCGTCTGCTAGGCCCAGCTGTCAGCCCCATCAGCGCCCTGGCCAGCCCCCGCCACGGCGCCCACGCCGCCACGCCCGCACGCCCAAGCCCCTAGCATTGCCACTTAGCGGGTGTAACTCTTAGGGACTTGTAAAAATTTCCCTCCTTTCCTTCCATTTGGTCACCTCTCGCCACCAACTGCCTCAAGTTGCCAGCGATGTTTTACTGTGTGTGTGTGTGTGTGTGTGTGTGTGTGTGTGTGTGTGATGATAGTTGAGTGTGTGTGTGTGTGTGTGTGTGTGTGTGTGTGTTTCTGTGTGTGTGATAGCGGGTAAGGGTAACGGCTGTGTGTGTGTGTGTGTGTGTGTGTGTGTGATAGCGGTAAGGGAAATGGCTGTGCGTTTGTGTGTGTATTGGAAAGGGTTGATATTTTTCCATTTATATTTACATATGTATTCATTATTCCGTTCATAACATTGCAACCATTGAGTGGTGAATAATGATACGAGTCTGAAGGCTGAGAGAGAGAGAGAGAGAGAGAGAGAGAGAGAGAGAGAGAGAGAGATGCGGGGGTGGATATCCCTGCTGGATAGTGAGCACCCATCCTACTACTACTCTCATGTGTACACATCCGGCCTGTGCGTGTCATGCTGTGTGTGTGTGTGTGTGTCCCAGTCATTACTTGTTTGTTTTTATTTAATTTAGTCAAGTTCGGCCTATCTTGTGTTTTTATTAATATTTATTTTTCTCATAACTTCTTACGGTATGACTGAAGTTATGAATGTCAAGAAAGTTAATATATAAGTATGCTGTACGAAGGCTAAGGTTTCTTCGTATAATGATAATGATAAAAAAAATAAATAAATAAACGTTATGGCAGTTACATGAAAGACCTTGTCGATTGATATTGTACATGAAGGAGGAAGGAAATATTAATAAGTAACAATATTTTTATGTACAACTTTTTTGCCGTGTGTGTGTGTGTGTGTGTGTGTGTGTGTGTGTGTGTGTGTGTGTGTGTGTTACGTAATTGTTGTTTTACGGCATTGAGCAAGACTCACCCTGCATTTAAGCAATAATATCGTATCTTTCATACATGTCTTTCAGTGTGTGTGTGTGTGTGTGTGTGTGTGTGTGTGTGTGTGTGTGTGTGTGTTTTGGCAACATTCATAGTATTATAGCACCAGCATCATACTAACACGTATTATTCACCCCATTGAGATAACATGATAAATACGATGTGGGAGTAACGAGCCTTATCTAATTAGTGTTTGTAGGTTGATAAACTGCACCAGAAATGTTGTTTTTTTTCGATTTTATTGCTAAGAATGTTGTGGGTTTATTTTTTATTATTATTATTATTATTATTATTATTATTATTATTATTATTATTATTATCATTATTATTATTATTTATATATTGCAATACTAGTATTAATGTTTATTCTAATTATTATGCATTATATTTTTTACGAAAATTACAAAAAAAAGGTCTATTTTTGAGAAACGAAATAAATGCCGTTTTAAAATTGCGTATTCAGTGTTGATTATTCAATTTACCTAACGAGCTTCAAGTAGAAAAAAAAGTAATATGTTTTTATTAAGGACAGGAGGACAACGATTTATTATTATTGTCATTGTTGTCATTATATATTTTTATAATAGGAGGGCAACGATTATTATTATTATTATTATTATTATTATTATTATTATTATTATTATTATTATTATTTTAGAGGAAGAGGTAACTGAAGGTGCGGGTAAGGGGGTGAGAGTTTGAGGGATGGTGGGGAACACACAAGGGGGAGAGTGTATACTTCTTATCTACTAGAGGGAAGGTTAACAGTGTTGCCAGCTCTCTCTCTCTCTCTCTCTCTCTCTCTCTCTCTCTCTCTCTCTCTCTCTCTCTCTCTCTCTCTCTCTCTCTCTCTCTCTCTCTCTCTCTCTCTCTCTCTCTCTCTCTCTCTCTCTCTCATGAATGGTTATAATATAATGCAACTCTTAAAATGCTGTGTGTGTGTGTGTGTGTGTGTGTGTGTGTGTGAGAGTGTGTGTGTGTGAGAGAGAGAGAGAGAGAGAGAGAGAGAGAGAGAGAGAGAGAGAGAGAGAGAGAGAGAGAGAGAGAGAGAGATTTTGAGCAATACTACTACTACTGCTACTACTACTAATATTAATAATGGTGAGTAATAAACAAATGAATAACGAACTATAAATTGCTACTACTACTACTACTGCTACTACTACTACTACTACTACTACTACTACTACTACTACTACTACTACTACT
>NC_087162.1:13167947-13172947 GCF_035594125.1 Scylla paramamosain | reverse complement strand
ACCTTTCCTCGTTTCTTTCTTCTTTCCCTCGTTCCTTCTTTCTTTTTTCTTTCCCCGTCTCTATTTGTTTATCCGTTTGTCTGTCTGTCCGTCTATCTATCTGCCTGGCTGTCACGTAATTCTCTCTCTCTCTCTCTCTCTCTCTCTCTCTCTCTCTCTCTCTCTCTCTCTCTCTCTCTCTCTCTCTCTCTCTCTCTCTCTCTCTCTCTCTCTCTCTCTCTCTCTGCTTGGCATGTAGGAATGAGAACATTACAATAATTTATGAAGTGTGTGTGTGTGTGTGTGTGTGTGTGTGTGTGTGTGTGTGTGTGTGTGTGTGTGTGTGTGTGTGTGTGTGAGGTCAGGTAAGAGCCATGTTTATTAATGGGATTTGTGAGGTGTTTGGTGAGTTGCCATAGAGGGAGAGAGAGAGAGAGAGAGAGAGAGAGAGAGAGAGAGAGAGAGAGAGAGAGAGAGAGAGAGAGAGAGGGTGCGGGGGAGAGTTGGTATTTTTTTGTAACTTTTTTTCCTCTTTCTCCTTCCTTGCTTTTTTTTTTTTTTCATTTTACGTTTTTCTTTCATCTCTGTTTTTACTTATCAGTTTTTTTCTTCTCTCCTCCTCGTCTTTCTTCTCTCCTTTATCAGTGTTCATTGCTCCTTACTTTTCATCGGCCTTCCTTCCTTTATTAATTTCTTTTCAATATTCTTTTTTTTCGTTATTTTCTTCCTTAGGTTCCCCCCCTCGTCTTATTTTCCCTTATTCTTTATCTTTATTATCTTCCAAACAGCGCCAATATATCAATTAATCAGTCAATCAGTGAATCAGTTGGTTAATTAGTCAATCAGGTTAGTCAGTCAGTCATTCAATCCTCTCTTCTCTCATTCTCTTCCATCTGTTCCTTTTCCTCTTCCTCTTCCTCCAATCTTCTTCATGATAAGTATTTTTCTATGTCGATAAATTTTTCTCTCTCTCTCTCTCTCTCTCTCTCTCTGTGTGTGTGTGTGTGTGTGTGTGTGTGTGTGTGTGTGTGTGTGTGTGTGTGTGTGTGTCTAATGTGTTCATCCGTCTCTTTAACGGCACACTTTGCAAACACTATTTGTTAACACACAGGTATTAATGTTGATGATGATGATGATGATGATGGATGTATTGGTGTATTAGTAGTCTCTCTCTCTCTCTCTCTCTCTCTCTCTCTCTCTCTCTCTCTCTCTCTCTCTCTCTCTCTCTCTCTCTCTCTCTCTCTCTCTCTCTCTCTCTCTCGGGTGGTACTGCGTATACTCGTAATATGGGAATATTTTCTCCTCCTCCTCCTCCTCCTCCTCCTCCTCCTCCTCCTCCTCCTCCTCCTCCTCCTCCTCCTCCTCCTCCTCTCCCCCTTCTTCTCTTTCTCCATACAGTTATTCGCTTCTCTATTCTATGAACCACCAGCGCACACACACACACACACACACACACACACACACACACACACACACACACACACACACACACACACACACACACACACACACACACACTACCATTTATTGTATTAATGTACGACAGTTCAATTTCATAAAGAATGATAATGATGATAATAATAATAATGATAATAATTCATCTCCGACTTTTGAAGATATTATTTTTCTTATTCTTTTGTCTGTTTTTTTGCTTTGTTCCTAAAATCAGTATTATTTTATTACTAAGAATAGAATATAAATAATGATAATAGTGTGTGTGTGTGTGTGTGTGTGTGTGTGTGTGTGTGTGTGTGTGTGTGTGTGTGTGTGTGTGTGTGTCCGTTCGTCCGTCCGTCCGTCCGTTATCAATAGTTATTAGCGACCACGATCAATGAGAGAGAGAGAGAGAGAGAGAGAGAGAGAGAGAGAGAGAGAGAGAGAGAGAGAGAGAGAGAGAGAGAGAGACGAGGCATATGATCACTGACGGAAAGGTAGACAGGTATCGAAAGAGAGAGAGAGAGAGAGAGAGAGAGAGAGAGAGAGAGAGAGAGAGAGAGAGAGAGAGAGAGAGAGAGAGAGCTGTGTGGCTTTGTGTGGAATGTGGGTCATGGGTTTGGGCGTGTGGGTGGGTGTGGGTGTGGATAGGTGTGACTAGGTGGGTGTGGGTGGGTGGGGGTGGGTTGGGGGATTGTAAGTGAAATGTTGGGTGTATATTAAATGCAGCCCAATATTAATCTCTCTCTCTCTCTCTCTCTCTCTCTCTCTCTCTCTCTCTCTCTCTCTCTCTCTCTCTCTCTCTCTCTCTCTCTCTCTCTCTCTCTCTCTCTCTCTCTCTCTGTGTGTGTGTGTGTGTGTGTGTGTGTGTGTGTGTGTGTGTGTGTGTGTGTGTGTGTGTGTGTGTGTGTTCGCATGTCACGATGAACCCAAACAAGTGAGCTGTAGTAAGAGAGAGAGAGAGAGAGAGAGAGAGAGAGAGAGAGAGAGAGAGAGAGAGAGAGAGAGAGAGCTGTATAGTAAGCTGGTCTGGGTCACGTCCCTCTGTTGCTGCAGCTTAGGGCTTCTTGCGGCGGCTCCTCCTCCTCCTCCTCCTCCTCCTCCTCCTCCTCCTCCTCCTCCTCCTCCTCCTCCTCCTCCTCCTCCTCCTCCTACTCCTCCTCCTCACTTATCGATTTCACTCTCAGCGTCATTTGTATCTCACGCCCTCTCTCTCTCTCTCTCTCTCTCTCTCTCTCTCTCTCTCTCTCTCTCTCTCTCTCTCTCTCTCTCTCTCTCTCTCTCTCTCTCTTCGTTAGTGTCACCTCTCTCCATTCATTCATTATATTTTATCTATTTTTCTCCTTTCACTTACAAATTATACTTATTAACCAGTAGTAGTAGTAGTAGTAGTAGTAGTAGTTGGAGGAGGAGGAAGTGTAGGTATCTCTCTCTCTCTCTCTCTCTCTCTCTCTCTCTCTCTCTCTCTCTCTCTCTCTCTCTCTCTCTCTCTCTCTCTCTCTCTCTCTCCGCGGGAAACCTTGCCTTTTTTGCCGAAGTCGTTTGGTGGTGGTGTCGCGGCCCTAAATAAGAGGAGGAAGTGTGCCAAGTGTCCAGCGAGAGAGAGAGAGAGAGAGAGAGAGAGAGAGAGAGAGAGAGAGAGAGAGAGAGAGAGAGAGAGAGAGAGAATGGTGCTCTTTTTCATTGCCACTGTGAGACAATGTGTACTTTGTTGTTGAAATTTGGTATTGTACTCTATGCGCTCTCTCTCTCTCTCTCTCTCTCTCTCTCTCTCTCTCTCTCTCTCTCTCTCTCTCTCTCTCTCTCTCTCTGGTCTCGTTTCTTCCTTTCTTTTTTTATTTTCTTCTTATACCTCCTTCTCTTCCCATTTTTTTCTTGTTTCCCTCCTTTCTTCCATCTTCCTTTATTTTCTTCTCTCCTATTTCTCTTCCCTTCACTTTTCTTCCATCCGTCATTAACTTTCCTTGTTTTTCTTTTCTTCGTGTTTTTTCCTATCTTGCCTTCTCATCCTTTCGTCTTTTCTTTACTCTCCCTTCTCTTTCTCTCTTCTATATTTATCTTTTCGTCTTTCATGTCTTCTTTACTCTCTCATTCTTGTTTATTTATTCTTTTATCCTCTATTGCGTTTCTCTTCCATCTTAGCTTCCTCCTCCTCCTCCTCCTCCTCCTCCTCCTCCTCTTCTTTCCTTATTCACTTCATTCTCTGACTCATTTTATTTATTTATTTATTTATTTACCTCCACTTCTACCTTTCCTTTTTTCCTCCTCCTTCTCCACTTCCTCCTCCTCCTCCTCCTCCTCCTCCTCCTCCTCCTCCTCCTCCTCCTCCTCCTCCTCCTCCTCCTCCTCCTCCTCCTCCTCCTCCTCCTCCTCCTCCTCCTCCCATTATTCCCGCAGCTCAGAGTGAATGAGGCCTCATAGAGTGATCCGTATAGAATGAATAAGTTGCTGGAAAGTTGAATGAATTAATTAAGAGACCGTGATTAATAAGGTGGTGGTGGTGGTGGTAGTAATAGTAGTAGTAGTAGTAGTAGTAGTAGTAGTAGTAGTAGTAGTAGTAGTAGTTGTAGTAGTAGTAGTAGTAGTATTTTTTTTAGTATAGTGGTGGTGTATCATGTGGTATTGCAGTAGTAGTAGTAGTAGTAGTAGTAGTTGCAGCAGTAGTAGTTTTATTAATGGTAGTGGTGATGTGTTGTTACAGTGATGGCGTGTTTGGTGCGCGTTTGTGTGTGGTAATGGTAACAGAGACATGCGTGGTGTGTGGCTGTGGTGTGGTGGTGTGGTGCGGTACATGTGGCAGGGGAGTTGTCACCGTGCTGGCTGCACTGTCACCCATCACGCATTCTGGTGATGTCACTAATTGAGCATCAGCTGATGGATGGATGGCTGAGGGAGGGTCTGGCCTGTGTCAGAGAGAGAGAGAGAGAGAGAGAGAGAGAGAGAGAGAGAGAGAGAGAGAGAGAGAGAGAGAGAGAGAGAGAGCTTGTTAGTCTCCATTTCCGTCGTTTACATTCCTGGTGTCTCGTATTTGTCTTAAATGGCTTGGTGGAAATTTGGTTACTTACTTTCTTGCTTGTGTGGGTGTCTGGGTTCGATTCCTTGCCGTAGCCTTGACATTCCCACAGTGCCACAACTATTCTTATCCGTGCTGTGGAAATTCAGTTACTTATTCATCTACCTGTGTGTGTTTCTGGGTTCGGTTCCATAGCTAAGCCTTGACACTCGTACACTTATCAACCATTGGCACCATGAGGTTGTTGTTAGTTCCTATGTGCGTTGCGTAATATGTAATAACTGTAAAGATGTTTTGCTTTGTACCTTAGAGTATAAAAGTAATAGTCGCAACTCTTATTTTTCTATTAACTAACTTGTATCGTCACAGCCAGATGTTTGTTCATGGATCTGCTACCTGTATCTCTCCTGTACCCCATACCTGTCTTGCTCACCTGTGACTCATTATCCTACCTGCTACCTGTATCTTATTCTTCATCACATTATCTTACCTGCTACCTGTATCTCTCCTGTTCCCCATATCTACCTATCCATCCCACCTGTCTCTTATCATCCCATTACTTACCTGTGCTTAA
>NC_087162.1:13160447-13162947 GCF_035594125.1 Scylla paramamosain | reverse complement strand
CTACTACTACTACTACTACTACTACTACTACTACTACTACTACTGCTACTGCTACAGCATCCATGACTAAGCAACTTTCACCACGCATGGCTTAAAATAATATTATGAGTAGATTAGAGAGAGAGAGAGAGAGAGAGAGAGAGAGAGAGAGAGAGAGAGAGAGAGAGAGAGAGAGAGAGAGAGAGAGAGAGAGAATCTGGCACTAAAACGCGGTCCCTCTCACACACGAAAATAATAATGGTAATAATAATGTTACTCTTGAGACAAAGGTGCTGGGGCAAACAGTGATATATTCCATCGTTTTAATTATAATCCCTTTCTCTCTCTCTCTCTCTCTCTCTCTCTCTCTCTCTCTCTCTCTCTCTCTCTCTCTCTCTCTCTCTCTCTCTCTTATTCCTTACTCATTGCTCTACATATATCTGTCCTCTTCTTCCTTCTCCTCCTCCTCATCTTTTGTTGTCTTTGTCCTCCTCCTCCTCCTCCTCCTCCTCCTCTCCTTTCATCTCCAACATCACGTTCATCATAGTACAACAACAATTTTATCTAAACCTATGTTGATCTAACTTAACTTATACCCTAAACCTAACCTAACCTAACCTATCCTATCCTATCCTATCCTATCCTAATCCTGCCCTGTCTTTCCTCACCTAAATTAACTTCACCTAACCTAACCTAACCTAACCAAACCAACCTAACCCCACTCCTGCGCTGCTTATCCTCACTGCAGCTCACCTCTCCTCTCCTAACCCAAGTAGTACGCACCAGGTGTAATAGATTATGACGAGAGAGAGAGGTGAGGCGAAGGCAGAGGATGTAGGGAGACAGGAAAGGGGAGAATTGTGAGAAGGTAACAGAGGAAATGTAGAGAGATAAGGTGAGGGTAAGTATAGGAGGGCATTAGGACTGACGCCCTTGAAAACACCGGTAACATGAAAACCCACTCGAGAAACTCAACACCTCTTGTAAACCTCAAAGACAACACCCTCAGACTCGTGACAGCAACCTCAAACTCGTGACAACACCCTCAGATTCGTGACAACACCCTCAGATTCGTAACAACACCCTCAAACTCGTGACAACACCCTCAGATTCGTGACAACACCCTCAGACTCGTGACAACACCTTCAGAGACTTGTGAAAGCACCCTTGAAAAATCATGGTGACTTGAAGCACGGAATAATTCTTGAAAATCCCTAGAAAAACTTCAGTGCCTCTTGAAAATCTCCAACAGTTCTTGAAAGCACCGTTGAAGACCCAAATGACTCTTGAAAATTCCCTTGAAAATCATGAATAACTTTTGAAAACACGCTTGAAAATAACTCTTAAAAGAAATACGTAAAAAACCCTAACGACACGCAAAAAAAGAAGCTTGAAAACCCCTAATGGCATTTGAAAATCATTAAAAACCCTAATAAATCTTGGAAAAAGCCTCAACTATTCTTTAAAACTCCCCATCTCCCATCCCCCATCACTCAGACACCCTCAAAAACCCACCAAAACTCCAGCACTGACTCCCACCACCACCTGTTTGACGTGTGGAGGGCAAGAGCGTGGTAAGTGTAGGAGTGTTCCCATAGCACACTGCAAGCAAGCGTGTCCTAGGCAGGGAGGCAGGTAGAGCAATGGAGTTAGTTGCGTCAGTGGTGCTTGTAGTAAAAATAGGCGCTTCAGAGAGAGAGAGAGAGAGAGAGAGAGAGAGAGAGAGAGAGAGAGAGAGAGAGAGAGAGAGAGAGAGAGAGAGAGAGAGAGAGAGAGAGAGAGAATTTAAGTGTAGTTCGTTCGTTCGTACATTTATACATTCTTTCCTCCTTCTGGCATATGACAAACGGTGTGGCCTTGACTGAACTGCTGACTTGGGGGTGCGTGGGGGTTGGGGTGTGGGGGTGGAGGGGAACATGCCTCCTTCTCCTCCTCCTCCTCCTCCTCCTCCTCCTCCTCCTCCTCCTCCTCCTCGTCGTCTTCCTCCTCTCCTTCGTCTTCTTTCTCTTCTTCCTTTTGGTTTATTTTTGTTTCGTTGATTTGTTTTTGTGTTTCCGTGTCTTTGTTTCTTTGATTTCGTGTCCTCTTTCGCCTTCTTCTTCTTTTTCTTCTTCTTCTTCTTCTTCTTCTTCTTCTTCTTCTTCTTTATTTCCACTTCGCTTTCTCTTTTTCCTCTTATTTTTTCCTTTCAGCCATTCACTCAGTTCTCAACATCCATTCCAGCCTCCTCCTCCTCCTCCTCCTCCTCCTCCTCCTCCTCCTCCTCCTCCTCCTCCTCCTCCTCCTCCTCCAGCTTTCATCTTCACACCTTCACCTCTCTCTCTGTCTTTCTCACTTCACTCCAATTTACTAGCCATTCTCTCTCTCTCTCTCTCTCTCTCTCTCTCTCTCTCTCTCTCTCTCTCTCTCTCTCTCTCTCTCTCTCTCTCTCTCTCTCTCTCTATATACCTTTCCTTTTGTTTCGTCTATTTTTTCCACTTTCATTGTTTATTTTTAATCGTTTTATTTGTCATTATTTACT
>NC_087162.1:13137947-13145447 GCF_035594125.1 Scylla paramamosain | reverse complement strand
TACCATGGTCCACAAGAAAAAAAAGAAGGCTAAAAAAAATTGCACTATGCAGCATGATCATTGCTGTACTCTGTGAGGAGGAGGAGGAGATGACAAGAAGGGAATGGTGCAAGGACTGGTTGCACAAACGAAATGAAAGGGGGAAGCCATGCAACCATTTTGCAAGAATTGAGAACTGGCTATGAATCGGACTTTACGAACTATATGCGGATGGACCCAAATACCTTCTACGATTTATTGGAAAAGTTAAAACCTTTTATAACAAAGCAGGACACCTGTATGAGGGAGAGCATTTCACCTGCAGCACGTCTGGAAGCAACGTTGAGGTACCTTTCCACCGGGTGCTCCTACAGTTCACTTCAATACAGCACAAGGATTTCAAAACAGAGTCTGTCTGCAATCATTCCTGATATGTGCCAAACCATCTATGATGTGCTTAAGGATCCATACTTAAAGGTAAGTAATGCTTGTTTGTGACGGTGCATATATTATGAATATGACTTGCGTAATGTGAAGAACATCTCTACAGTTAAGCATAGACGCGAGATTAATTACATACATTATATACATCTTGTTAGGTGTATGTAAAAAGACCCAAGTGCTTGGTGTTTGGCCACTCGTACATTACCCACGTTGAAGCGCAACCCGTCATATAAAAGTGCATCTCTACACATATGTCACATATGTAAAGTTGTTCATGAATATTGTTTCTAAACCAGGGACAAAGACATACTACCACTTAACTGTCACAGATTTATTGTTAACATATTAATGCCACTTCAATACAGACAATAATGGTCGTACTACATAATTAGCCAACAACCTTGGATGAAAAGGTGAGCTTCCCTAATTTCCCCAGATAAAGTACCTCAGAAATTAGTTTCTGTGCATGGATCCTATTTTCTACATTCATCTTTCGCAAATCATTGGTAACAACATCACCAAAAGCACTTTCTTCATCGCTATCCTTCTCCGATCGAGATAATTCTTTCAGTTGATGAAGCGCTTCTTCAAGCACCTCATGCCTCTCGTCAGTGAGTAAAGACCTTTTTCTCCCTCGGGTAGTTTGAGTCTGAATGCGTGAAGACTCAGGCGTTGCAGGTGGTACATTATCATGCGATGTACTTGGGACAGGTGTGACAGGCGTTGGTGGTTGTATGGGTTACAGAACCATCTTCATTTTGTTGAAGTATAGGATCATTGAAAATCTGGAAATAGATACAAGCCATTAGTGTATGTCAACGTGTATTATCGTTTTAATTTCCTGTGAAAGAGAGAGAGAGAGAGAGAGAGAGAGAGAGAGAGAGAGAGAGAGAGAGAGAGAGAGAAGGAGGATAATGTATTATATATATCGAGAACGCATACAAAAGACCTTTAATAACATTTTTCTCATTAACAGACACCCCAAACAGCGGAGGAGTGGAAGCGTGTAGCACAGGGATTTTCCAAGAAATGGAACTTTCCTAATTGCATCGGAGCAGTTGACGGGAAGCACATCCTGATAAGGCCACCACCTGATAGCGGCTCCTTCTACTACAACTACAAAGGAAGCCACAGCATAGTGTTAATGGCTGTCTCCAATGCAGACTCAAACTTCATATATGTTGACGTGGGCACTAATGGAAGAGTGTCGGATGGTGGAGTGTGGGGTAACTGTTCTCTCAACCAGCGTATTGAAGCAGGATCTGCCGGTATGCCAGATGATGAGGTACTCCCAAACAGCTCAAAAATATTACCATATGTGATCGTTGCTGATGATGCATTTCCTCTGAAGCGTCATATCATGAAGCCTTTCTCTCATCAAAATCAAAACCTTGAGCAACGTGTGTTTTCCTACCGACTGTCAAGAGCTCGACGCACCGTAGAAAACGCATTCGGAATACTTGCTAAAAGATTTGAAGTGTTTCATAAAGCCATTAACCTTGAACCAAAAAAAGTAGAGAAAATAGTTCTTGCTTGCACTGCACTACATAATTACCTTCGCAAAGCACCTATCACCCCAACTTTGTGTTCTGATGCAAATATAGAAAACGCTGATGAAATCCTTGGCATGCTACCGCTCGAGTATGAAGAACACACCACCATCAACGGCACAATTGTACGCAATCTGTATATGAAATATTTCAATGAGGAAGGTACTGTGATCTGGCAAAACAGACATACATGAGGCTAAGTTACAATAACTCGGGAGTAAAATTATAATAGTAATGTATCATAAAAATCACCAATGTTGCATATTGAACATATTTTACATTGCTTTGTTGACAAAATGTATTATAAAGGTAGATTGTGGCAATAAAGAATGTATGGCCATTGTTTGGTTTTTCATTTTTTTTTTCATTCAAAGACAGGTAAACAGACAGATATACGACAATTACGTACTCACCTCATGATCAGACACTTCTTCAGGCACAAGAGACACTTGGCTATCCATACTTGACACGGATTCTCTCTTGCTGTCGCCATCGTTGAGGAAGCAGAGGTCATCAAAACACCATAATATGGGGGGTGTAAATGTCGTCAGCACCAGCCCCCCGACTTCTTTGATTTCTCCTGTTTTCGTAGTTCTCTCCTATATTGACTACGGATGGATTCTATTTTTTTCTTCACTTCAGAAGCAGTAACAGATAATCCATTTCTATTCAGTCCTGCCGTTATTTCATTAATGGCCGCGACACGTTTGTTCCTATCCTTGTACACAGTAGACTTTACATTCCATAGGCATGGATTCTGCCGGTATAGTTCTATTAGTAGCAGGGGTCTCTTTTCTGTCCCAGTGGCAACTCTTCTCATTGACTGAGGTACTGCTGGCCATGGTCACAGGACGATGAGAACTAATGAACTGACGGACTTTGAAAATCCTGTAACCAAGTGACTTTGCTCGTCGAGTGTCTGGCAGTATCGTATAATTCCACACCAGACAGTGTCTGACGTTTCGATGCTGCGAACACGGACAATGTCCGGTACACCACTTGGTGCTCGCTTCTGACGTCATCAACGAGCCTTTCCGCTTTCCACTGGTAGTTGGTAACAATTTTGTCCGTCGAGCATTGTTCGATCGTGTGGACGCACCTTTACAACACTCTCCCTCTCTCCCTCCTGCCCCACTAGTCTCCCCAACCCTAGGACTCCGTAACAGGGGAGGGGAGGACTCTAGGGACTCTCGTGGGCACTAAGAGGACTGGAGTGCACTTTGATCCTCCTCTTGATCCTTCTCTTGATCCTATTTCGTGTTGTCCTTGTTATCCTCCTCCTCCTCCTCCTCCTCCTCCTCCTCCTTCTCCTCCTCCTCCTAATCTGTAATCCTCCTCTTCCTTCTCCTGCTCCGCCTAGTCTGATCTTCTTCTTCTTCTTCTTCTTCTTCTTCTTCTTCTTCTTCTTCTTCTTCTTCTTCTTCTTCTTCTTCTTCTTCTTCTTCTTCTTCTTCTTCTTCTTCTTCTTCTTCTTCTTCTTCTTCCTCCTCCTCCTCCTCCTCCTCTCTTCTCCTCCTCCTCCTCCTCCTCCTCCTCCTCCTCCTCCTCCTCCTCCTCCTCCTCCTTCTCCTCCTCCTCCTTTTGTCCTGGTATGTGTACGTGTATAATAGGATTTGCGCTCTCTCTCTCTCTCTCTCTCTCTCTCTCTCTCTCTCTCTCTCTCTCTCTCTCTCTCTCTCTCTCTCTCTCTCTCTCTCTCTCTCTACGAATGTATTTATGTATTAGAAAGTTTAACTCATTTATTTGCTCTTCTTCAACTCCTCTCCTTTAACTGACTGTCTTCATGTTCTGTCATCGCCGCAGTGTTTCGTCTCCTGTTCTTTATCGCTATTTTCACGCCAACTGCTCCTCTTACCTTGATAGCTGCATGCCTTCTCTCTTCCGCGTACTCTCTGCACAATATTACCCTCTCACCCCTATTCTGTCCACCTCTCTAATGCAAGAGTTAACCAGTATTTTCAGTCATTCATCTCTTTCTCCGGTAAGATCAAGAACTCGTCGCTTGCTTCTGTATTTTCTTTCATTCTATGACCTGAATTCTTTGAAGAGGAAGTTTTCAAGACCTCCGTTGTTTGATTGTTCTATTTGGCAACTCTTTGGGAACTGGCACTAAGTGGGCATTTTTCTTCAAAAAATGTTGTTGCCCTTGGCTAGTGGCACTCTTACATAAAAAAATATTAGAAAAAGAAAACAAAAAAATATTGAAAAAGTATTGTAATGTAATATCAAACTTGTCTTGAGTGAGAGAGGTTCGTCTGTGTGTGTGTGTGTGTGTGTGCAGCAACAGTAAGGGCGTGGTGACCTTGGCTATATTTTCACAGTGTTCTTGGCGGAATGTTTTGTCGAGCTGCCTCTCTGAGTATTTCTGGCAGTGGTGGTGGTGGTGGTGGTGATAGTAGTGGTGGTGGTGGTGGTGGTAGGTGTCAGGAAAGGCAATGGTTGTGGTACTGTATTATGGATAGTAGATACAGTAGCAGTAGTAGTAGTAGTAGTAGTTGTAGTATGTACGAGTATGTATGTATGGTAGTAGTAGTAGTAGTAGTAGTAGTAGTATGTATGTATGTATAGTTGTGTGTGTGAGTAGTAGTGTGTGTGTAGTAGTAGTAGTAATAGTAGTAGTAGATTAATTTCAGACTAGATTTTCACGAGTGTTTTGATTTCTAGCTTAGTTTTGATCTGTTGGCCACACTCTCTCTCTCTCTCTCTCTCTCTCTCTCTCTCTCTCTCTCTCTCTCTCTCTCTCTCTCTCTCTCTCTCTCTCTCTCACCAGGGGGTAAACCGTCAGTCTTAGATTGTTTGTCATTCTTATATAAGTTAGGACATTTTGGTTACTACTACTACTGCTGCTGCTGCTGCTGCTGCTGCTGCTGCTGCTGCTGCTGCTGCTGCTGCTGCTGCTGCTGCTGCTGCTGCTGCTGCTGCTGCTGCTGCTGCTGCTGCTACTACTACTACTACTACTACTACTACTACTACTACTACTACTACTACTACTACTACTACTACTGCTGCTCTACTACTACTACAGCTTTTACTATTACTACCTTTACTACTACTAGACTCAGAAGTGGTTGTAGAAGATAATTGTTTAAAAAAAAGAGTAAAAACGAGAAATAGAGAAAAAAAAATTGCGAATATTAGTGAAAGAATAACTTCGAAATGTTTATATGAATTTTTGCATATTATTGACATACATTTGTCTTGCTATTGTTTTTTTTTTTTTTTATGTGCCTCCTTCCGTCTCTTTATTTATTCATTTATTTTTTTTCGTTTTATTTGATTTTTTTTCCCTTTCTTTTCGTCGTTACTTATTTACCTCTATTAATAATATGTTTTTTTTCTCTCATTCTTTCATTCTATTATTTATTCATTTATTTATTTATTTATTTATTTATTTATTTATTTATTTATTTATTTATCTACGCATTTGTTTTATTATTAGCAACATTTTAAAACATGGCATCTCTAGCCCACTCCTTCCTGTCTTCCTCCTCCTCCTCCTCCTCCTCCTCCTCCTCCTCCTCCTCCTCCTCCTCCTCCTCCTCCTCCTCCTCCTCCTATCTTCACTCCCATCTCTGCCACCCTTCCCCCTTTCTCTTACTACATCCTCCGCCCTTGGAAACAGTATTTAAATCACCCTGCTATTCTCTCTCTCTCTCTCTCTCTCTCTCTCTCTCTCTCTCTCTCTCTCTCTCTCTCTCTCTCTCTCTCTCTCTCTCTCTCTCTCTCTCTCTCTCTCTCTCTCTCTCTCTTGACTACTATTATAAAATTATGCCTACATATCCAAACTTAATTTGCCTCCTGAGAGAGAGAGAGAGAGAGAGAGAGAGAGAGAGAGAGAGAGAGAGAGAGAGAGAGAGAGAGAGAGAGAGAGAGAGAGAGAGAGACATACCAGACCTATTAATTACCTTCATAACTGCCTTCCTGTCTTTCCCATTCCCATTCGCTTCAAACCGCAACGATGCCAATTCGCTGTATTCTTTGTAGTAGTAGTAGTAGTAGTAGTAGTAGTAGTAGTAGTAGTAGTAGTAATAGTAGTAGTAGTAGTAGTAGTAATGTTAGGGAAAATTGGTTATATTAGGTTACGTTTACCATATCTTTACTTTTTTCTTTCTTTTTCTTTATATGCTTTTTTTCCTTTTCTTTCCTTTCCTTCATTACCTTTATCTTACCTTACCTTACCTAATCTAACCTCACCTCACTTCACCTAACCTCACCTCACTTCACCTCACCTCACCTCACCTCACCTCACCTCACCTCACCTCACCTCACGCAACCCAAACCCAAACCGACGTAACCCAACTCAACCAACCTAACCTACCCTAACCTAACCTTATGCAACCCAGTCTAACCCAACCTAGCAACCCACAAAATGTCACAAGCATAAGCACACACTGGTATGTACTTTCGTGTCAGAGAAGGCGCAGCAGCACAGCCCTTGCCAAGCTATGCCAAACACGCTGCTATGCAAGCACTTCTTACTCTTCGGATTGTAACCTCTTCTCTTAGCGGATTAGTTTAACAAGGAGCAGGTGTGAGAAGGTAAAAATTGATTGGTGGGTAATTATGTGAGGTAAATAAAGACAGGGTTTACTTTTCTCGTAAGTTCAGTAAGAAGAAGCAGGTGTTGGGAGGAAGATATAGATTAACAGGTTGTGAGGTAAATAAATATAGGGTTTACTTCTCCTGCTGAATAAGTTTAATGATAATAAGAAGCAGGTGTTAGGTGTAAAATATAAACTAACAGGTAGATAATTGAACATAAATTGAGGGCTCCTTTTCCTGCTGAATTAGAGAGAAGGTAGAAATTAGGAAGCAGATAATGATATATGTAAATACATGTAAATATCTTTTTCATGTTGGGTTAGTCCGACAAGATGCAGATGTTAGTGGGAAAGTGAAAACTGCTAGGTAGATAATGCCATGAGGTAGATATATATATTTTTTTCTCCGGTTGCATTAAAACAAACAAACAAACAAACAAACAAACAAATGAGGAGGTAGATAATGCTGTAAAGGTAAATACAAACTTTTCTGCTTTAGCTTGTCTTTCGCTGTGACATGGAACAATTCACAACGCTAAGGGCAATGTATAGATTCTTTTAGACCATCTACAAAAAAAAAAAAAAAGAAAAGGGGATGAAGAGTTTATTGTCCAATGTGTAACCAATAATATGCTCAGAGGTGACTGAAAAAAAAAAAATACCGTAGAGTAGTTTGTGATTAAAGAAACGTGTCAAATAACAATGAAAGGGTTAATGAGAAGCAGGTGTGAGGATGGAGGTAGAAATGAACAGGTAGATGAAGCTATAAGGTAGATATGGGTGAGCATGCAAAGGTGTGAAATGAAGGTATAGATGCCAGTGTTAATTAAAAGATTAATAAGTATAAGATAGAGTAGTAGTAGTAGTAGTAATAGAAGTAGTAGTAGTAGTAGTAGTAGTAGTAGTAGTAGTAGTAGTAGGAACACCTGGTTGGTATAAGGTGTGGTGTCTGTGCCAACACCTTAGAGAGAGAGAGAGAGAGAGAG
>NC_087162.1:13130447-13132947 GCF_035594125.1 Scylla paramamosain | reverse complement strand
GTGTGTGTGTGTGTGTGTGTGTGTGTGTGTGTGTGTGTGTGTGTGTGTGTGTGTGTGTGTGTGTGTTGAGTTTTGAAGGAAGGGAAACAGAAAAGATTGCTCATACTTATTATTATTTCTTTCCTTCTTCCCCATCATCGTCATCATCATCATCATCATCGTCGTCATCATTTTCTTTAATTTTCTGCCTTTCTCATCATTTTCTTTCTTTCTCTTTCTTCTTCAGTGATGAAAATAATAGTGGTAGTTGTAATAATAATAATAATAATAATAATAATAATAATAATAATAATAATAATAATGATAATAATAATGGTAATAACTGGAATTATCACCATTATTACTACAAAACTCAACAACAACAATATTAATCTGAGGTTATTTACAATGAAAACACTGACACGCTCTCTCTCTCTCTCTCTCTCTCTCTCTCTCTCTCTCTCTCTCTCTCTCTCTCTCTCTCTCTCTCTCTCTCTCTCTCTCTCTCTCACAGTATTTCACGCCTTGTCTAGTGTAAGATACGTATGTGGTCTTGGTTTAACGTCTACCATCTTGTTACGTGTCAGGATGTGTGGTGTATATATGTGGTGTGTTCCGAGTGATGCTTAGATTGTGTTTGAGAATTAATATTTTTTTTACGTAAGGTTGGCTTTGGCTCATATGGGGGGCAGGTAAGAAAGGCACACTGAAGTTGTCGGTTACCTATAAAGTATTGTCTGAGAAGGATTATTCAGTTTTGCTATGGTGAGATAAAGTATTGTATGTGTTTATGTTGTTTATTATTATGAAAGAGTTGCGTTTTGTTTGTATTAAAGAAAAAAAAGTTCAATTTTCGTGGTTCTTTTCTACGTTTTTTTTTTTTTTTTTTGAAGAGTGCGGCGTTGTGAGCTTTTTTCTTAATTCTTTCTTTCATTCTCTTCCCTAGGCCGTTTTTCTTCACACGTAAGAAAAAAAAATCAACAAAATCGTATTTAGTATTTAGAGATTTACACAGTTTCTTAAAAAATCTAATAAAAAAAAAAAACGTATTTATATCCATTTTAGAAAAGCTACGCCTCAAGACTGAATAAAAAAAAGCCTCATTTCTTTAAGCACTGTTCAAACCGGAGTGATGTTAAGTTTGTGTTCAGGAAGGAGTGAGTCTGTGGCCTGTGTTGAAGTGAAAAGTTTGTGTTCAGGAAAGAGTGAGTGTAGCCTGTGTTGAAGTGAAAGTCATGTCATAGTGTTTGCTGAGGTGATTTCTCTCTCCTCCATAAAAAAAAAAAAAAGTTACTTGTAGGATTCATAACTTGCATCTATTATTAGTAATCCCGTATTTCCTAATGAAAAAAAATAAAGTTACCGAATTATAACAATTTCTGCCCCAACTATTTTGAGAATTGAGGTTAGAAAGACTTATTTTACCTATTCATTACATTTTCAAATCCTTTCAAGCCTCCTTAACACACACAAAAAAATAAAGAAAAAAATGCAACCCAGCCCAGTGATCTCCCTGTTGAAGTGTTACCTAATTATGGCCACGTTTCTACTCATCTGTACTATAATAAGAACTGCATTTAGACACGCTGCCATTTACCTATTCGATATTTTTTTTAACAACACCGAGGCTCTTTAACACACACACACACACACACACACACACACACACACACACACACACACACACACACACACACACACACACACACACACACACACACACACACACACACACAGTCTCCCCATTGAGGACACACTGAGAAAAAAGTCACTTGAGTTTAACCACTTTTGTGCTCAACTGTTTTATTTATTTCTTTCATAATTTTAAACCCTACCGTACAAAAACAAAAGAAAACGCAACAAAAGCCGCACAAAACTTCTACACGCTCCTTATTGAAGACGCACCGTGAAAAGTGTTTAATTGCACTTTTGTAAACTTTAGCCACCCTCCTTAACACAAAAACAAAAGAAAGAAGAAAACAACAGCAACAACAACAACAAAAGACCTATTCAACTCTATAGCCTCCATATTCAAGTGTCATCTAATTTTAATCACCTTTCTACCCAATTATTTTAAGAACTGCAATTGGAGAGATATATTTACCTCTCCATCTTTCCTTTATGCCTTAGCTAGCCTCCATAACAATAACAAAAGACCTATTCAACTCTATAACCTCCATATTCAAGTATCATCTAATTTTAATCACCTTTCTACCCAATTATTTTAAGAACTGCAATTAGAGAGATATATTTACCTCTCCATCTTTCCTTTATGCCTTAGCTAGCCTCCATAACAATAACAAAAGACCTATTGGACCCTCTAGTACCCCTTATAACCTTTCTATAGAGGGCGCACCGTGAATTATCATTACTAACCTTAATAATAAACACACCGTCAGCTACGAGCCACACAGATGAGGTCCAGGTAACGTGACTAATCTTTGCTTCTCTCTTTCCAGGTAAGTGTTGAATGGGCAGCCGCTGGGAGAGTGTGGCCCTTGTCACCTGGCCCTATCATCTT
>NC_087162.1:13117947-13120447 GCF_035594125.1 Scylla paramamosain | reverse complement strand
ACACACACACACACACACACACACACATCTTGCTACTTTATTTTTTATTTAGGAGAACAAACTTACAAGAGAGAGAGAGAGAGAGAGAGAGAGAGAGAGAGAGAGAGAGAGAGAGAGAGAGAGAGAGAGAGAGAGAGAGAGAGAGATAAGATGATGAGATAAAAAGGTGATGGTTAAGTGTGTTAAGATAATGATTAGGAGGAAGGTGAAAGAGAGAGAGAGAGAGAGAGAGAGAGAGAGAGAGAGAGAGAGAGAGAGAGAGAGAGAGAGAGAGAGAGAGAGAGAGAGAGAGAGAGAGAGTGTTTTGATTGTAAATAGCTTCAGATTAATATTGCTGTTGTTGAGTTTTGTAATAATAATGGCGATAATTCTAGTTATTATTATTATTATTATTATTATTATTATTATTATTATTATTATTATTATTATTATTATTATTATTATTATTATTATTGTTATTATTACAACTACTACTATTGTTTTCATCTTGTCATTATCACTGCCATCTTTATTTTCATCATTATCGTTACTACTTCTTTTATGATTACAAGTAGTAGTAGTGGAAGTAGTAGTAGTAGTAGTAGTAGTAGTAGTAGTAGTAGTAGTAGTAGTAACAGCAGCAGTAATAGTAATGGTAGTAATAGTAGTAGTAGTAACAGCAGCAGTAATAGTAATGGTAGTAATAGTAACAGTAGCAGCAGCAGTAATAGTAGTAGTAATAGTAGTAGTAGTAGTAGTAGTTGTAGGCAAGTAGATGGTTACATAAGATCTTGCATAACTGATAATTGGAGATTGTGGAGAGAGAGAGAGAGAGAGAGAGAGAGAGAGAGAGAGAGAGAGAGAGAGAGAGAGAGAGAGAGAGAGAGAGAGAGAGAGAGAGAGAGAGAGAGAGAGAGAGAGAGAGAGAGAGAGAGAGAGAGAGAGAGAGAGAGAGAGAGAGAGAGAGACGAAGGGAGGAGGAGGAGGAGGAGTGCTGTATCAGAGGAGGAAGAAGTGAGATAGTGCTCTTTCCCCTCCCCCATCCTCTTATCAGTAGGTTGGGAGGAGGGGGAGGAGGAGGAGGAGGAGGAGGAGGAGGAGGAGGAGGAGGAGGAGGAGGAGGAGGAGGAGGAGAAGAAGAAGAAGAAGAAGAAGAAGAAGAAGAAGAAGAAGAAGAAGAAGAAATGTTCACTAGATTCCTACATACTACTACGTTACAGAATTTCCTCCTCCTCCTCCTCCTCCTCCTCCTCCTCCTCCTCCTCCTCCTTGTTCTTCCTCCTTGTTCTTCCTCTCATTCCATTATCTTCCATGTACCATTTCCTCTTCCTTTCGTAAATGTAAAGGCAAGTGCTTCATAGTCCTCCTCCTCCTCCTCCTCCTCCTCCTCCTCCTCCTCCTCCTCCTGCTGCAGACGGCATTGGTTGCAAAGATACTGTGGCAATCGAAGAGGAGGAGGAGGAGGAGGAGGAGGAGGAGGAGGAGAGGAGAGGAGGAGGAGGAAGGAAGGAAAAGAGGTGAAAGAGGAATTGGAGGAGAAGGAATAAAAGAAAGTTTTAACGAGAAGGAAAAAAAGAGGAGGAAGGAAGAAGGAATGTTTGGTGGACGAAGGAGATAATGTAGCGTAGATGGAGGTTGAAGAGAAAGGCGTAGGAAGAAGGGGAGAGAGAGAGAGAGAGAGAGAGAGAGAGAGAGAGAGAGAGAGAGAGAGAGAGAGAGAGAGAGAGAGAGAGATGGCGTTAATGGAGATGCAAGAAGAGGAGGAGGAGGAGGAGGAAAAGACGCGAAAGAGATGTTGTTGGAAGAGGAGGAGGAAGACGAGAGATACTGGAAGAGAAGGAGGAAGAAAGACAAAAATGAAAACAAGAAAAAAACACACGCTGGAGGAGGAAGGAGGAGACGAAGACAAGAAAGAGATCCTGGAATAAGAAGAAGGAGAAGAAGAAGAAGAAAACAAAGGAACAGTGCTGGAATACGAGGAAAAAGAAGAAGGGGAAGAAGACGAAGGAGAGAAAGAGAGATTGTTAAACGAAGAATAGAACAAGGATTAAAAACATACCGGAATACAAAGGATAGAAAGATAGAACAAAAAAATAGACGTTAAAAGTGAACGAAACAATAACAACAACAACAACAACAACAACAACAACAATAACGACAACAACAACATCTGTAAACCTGGAAATTGGAAGGAAGGAAAGAAGGAAGGAAGGAAGGAAGGAAGGAAGGGAAGGAGGGAGGGAGGGAACGGCAGAGAGCGAGAGAACGAGGGAGGGAGGGAGAGAAGAGTGATTTCAGAAATGCATACTGTATTGAAACCAGTGGCGGTGACGATGGCAGCGGCGGCGACGGTGGTGGTGGTGGTGGTGGTGGTGGTGGTGGTCATGCAGGAGGCGGCGACGAAGGCAGGCGAGAGGCAGGAGGAGGCCCAATGACAGGTGTGTATTGATGCGTGGCGATAGCAGGCTGGTGGCGTTTACCTGGCGAGCGATACACCTGCAGGAGGGGGAGGTGGAGGGGG
>NC_087162.1:13110447-13115447 GCF_035594125.1 Scylla paramamosain | reverse complement strand
AGAGGAGGAGGAGGAGGAGGAGGGGGAGGGGGAGGGGGAGGGGGAGGGAGAGGGAGAGAAAGAGGAGGAGGAGGAGGAGGAGGAGGAGGAGGAGGAGGAGGAGGATGGTGATGGTGATGGTGATGATATACATTCGCTCATACACATGTACGCACCATCTCTCTCTCTCTCTCTCTCTCTCTCTCTCTCTCTCTCTCTCTCTCTCTCTCTCTCTCTCTCTCTCTCTCTCTCTCTCTCTCTATGATGCATTCCATATTCATTCATAGATAACTTTATTAATTCTAACACAACCCACACACACACACACACACACACACACACACACACACACACACACACACACACACACACACACACACACACACACACACACACACACACACACACACACACACACACACACACACTTTCGGAATGCAATGTAATGTATTGTTCTTTTGTTGTTTGTTTTTTCTTGTTCATTGTTTACTCTCAGCCGTCATGGAGATAAGTATAGACGCTTGAAACCAACAGAAACTAGAGGCAGTGATAACGCCTCGTGTTGTCTGCGTTTATATTGGCTGGTGGTGGTGGTGGTGGTGGTGGTGGTGGTGGTGGTGGTGGTGGTGTCTTCTGTGATTACTTATTTTTTTCACTTTTATTTCGTGTTTTTATTAAATTTTCATATATACCTGTTTGTAGTGTTTTTTTTTATCTTTATTTATTTTGGCGGTTTTGGTCTTAATACGGTAGCTATTTCTTCTTGTTCTTCTCCTTGTTCTTCTTTTACTTCTTTTCTTATCACCACCACCACCACCACCACCACCACCTCATCCATCATTATTATCGTTATTCCCCTAAGCATTATAATTGTGTTATGAATGTACTCTCACGTCATTTGGAGGTTAAAAGGACAGTGGGGGAGGGGGAGGAAAGAGAATAGAGGGGAGAAGAGGAGTACAGGGAAGGAGACGGGAGAAGAGGGGAGGAGAGGGGAATTACATATCCAGAAGCAAGGGGAAGAGGGGAGAGGGGGAGGGAGAGGAAGAATAAAGGGAAGAAGGGAGAAGTGAGAGGGTAAAGGAGAGAAGGGAGAATAAAGAGGAAGGGAAGGGGGAGGGAAGGGAGAAACATCATCACCACCATCATCATAACAAAATTCTCTCTCTCTCTCTCTCTCTCTCTCTCTCTCTCTCTCTCTCTCTCTCTCTCTCTCTCTCTCTCTCTCTCTCTCTCTCTCTCTCTCGTCATCGCACCACATCTACGCCGTTGAGAGAGAGAGAGAGAGAGAGAGAGAGAGAGAGAGAGAGAGAGAGAGAGAGAGAGAGAGAGAGAGAGAGAGAGTTGTAAGTTGATTGAAGGAAGGGATACATAAAGAAAAGATACGCTGAAGAAATAAAAAAAAGGTGAAAGGAAGAAAAGAGGATAAAGAAGAGGAGGAGGAGGAGGAGGAGAGATAGAGATGAAGAGGAGCAGAAGGGATGGAAAAGGATTATGGGATTTCTAGGATGAAAGGTGAAAGGAAGGAGCAAGAAGAAGAGGAGGAGGAGGAAGAAGAAAAATAAGAGGAGGAATAAAGAAAAGGAGGAGGAGGAGGAGGAGGAGGAGGAGGTGGAGGTGGGGAACGAGAATTTTAAACCAGATTATAAAGACGATGAAGAGTATAATGGAAGTAGAAGAGAGAGGAGGAGGAGGAGAGGAGAGGAGAGGAGAAGAGAGGAGGAGGAAGAAGAGAAGATTGCTGTTCCCATAATCGTATACTGTAGCACCCAAGATCCCCAACAGAGCTCTCTCTCTCTCTCTCTCTCTCTCTCTCTCTCTCTCTCTCTCTCTCTCTCTCTCTCTCTCTCTCTCTCTCTCTCTCTCTCTCTCTCTCTCAGACATACCACTTTTCTTATCAGATGCCCCACCTGTTCCTTATCTCTTCCCTCCTCCTCCTCCTCCTCCTCCTCCTCCTCCTCCTCCTCCTCCTCCTCCTCCTCATTTCTATCACAATTTCGCCACTTTTCTTTTATCACTACTTTATTTCCCCCCTTTCTCTCTCTCTCTCTCTCTCTCTCTCTCTCTCTCTCTCTCTCTCTCTCTCTCTCTCTCTCTCTCTCTCTCTCTCTCTCTCTCTCTCTCTCTCTCTCTCTCTCTCTCTCATTACTCAGCCCTTCGTTAGTTCTCCTCTCAGCACAGTCCTTGCCACCGCCACTCCACCCTGTCATTAAGAGAGGGCCGATGCTGCCGTTTTTACCAAGGAGAGAGAGAGAGAGAGAGAGAGAGAGAGAGAGAGAGAGAGAGAGAGAGAGAGAGAGAGAGAGAGAGAGAGAGTGGAGGGGGAGGGTTGAAATCACTAGGGAGGAAAAGAGAAACAAGAAATAATGACAAGATTGATAAGATGAAAATAACCTCAAAATGTGAAATGTAGAGAGAGAGAGAGAGAGAGAGAGAGAGAGAGAGAGAGAGAGAGAGAGAGAGAGAGAGAGAGAGAGAGAGAGAGAGAGAGTATAGGCCAAAAATTGCATATCGACGAGAGATTGAGTTTTAAGTAAAGACATCGTGGTTTCGTATCCCTTCTGAGTCTTAGCTACTTAAATATTACTACACGAGGCTTAAGTAAGTCCCCAATGCTATTAGAAGTCACTTACGAAATTTTTGTGTGTGTGTGTGAGTGGGGAGGTACGTAGGTGTCAGGCTGTGAGTGATAAGGTAAGTATATATTTAGTTAGTGATGCTTTTTTATGCCAGGTAAGTGATTATCTAAAATAGAGTTACTGGTTCTCACTTTTTGCTTGAAGTAGAAGAAAGAACTTGATATGGTTAGTTTCTTTAGGTAATTGAACATCAGGGAGACTTATTTGATTGATAAAAGTGTGTGGTATGTAATATTACTGTCTGCTTATTAAGGGGGGGGGGGAGAGATAGAGAAAGGAGAGGAGCTTGGAAGAATGATTCGTTTAGGAGCACTGCTTCTGAATTCTTGTATGATAGAAAAAAAAAAAAAGAAAGAGACTAGGCTGGTGGTTTACTGTCAACTGAAATTATCAGGGTAGAGAAAATGTACTATTAGTCTGATAATGTGTGTGGCATGTATGTAATATTGTTGTCTGATTAAAAGAAAGGGAAAATAAAAAAAAAGCGGATTATGAAAACAGCCTTGGCCTTCTAATATCAACACAGTGACTGACTATTTCTGGGCAGTTTTTTTTTCTTCTGTTTTTTTGTTTTTCAAATCGTAATCTACACAATGAAGAGGTCACCTGTGAAATAGTTAATCTAACCCTAATCTAATCTGGCCCTTGGATGATGACACTAATGTTACTTCAGTACTATCCAGAGAGAGAGAGAGAGAGAGAGAGAGAGAGAGAGAGAGAGAGAGAGAGAGAGAGAGAGAGAGAGAGAGAGAGAGAGAGAGAGAGGGGTGGAAGAAGGAGTAGGTTATGTGAAGAAATTAAATGAGAAAAATACTAGACAATGCATCTGAAGGTTATGTGATATAACTACCTCTAACATTTAAGAGTGGGGAAACGATAGGCTAACAATGCAAGTAAAATATAAGTAACAAAAAGACAGGCTGAGAATACATGCCAAGTCAGACTACAAGGGTAAGAAAAAATAATAATAGGTTGATAATTTCGTTACTAGTGATTATCAGAGAATTGGGGGGAAAAATATTAGGTTCGTGGTACGTGTTGTATTCCTGATTATGACTAATAGGGAAGGGACACGTTTGGGAATCAGGGGGAGAGGCGAGGAGGATGCTGGAAATGGATCTACCCGGCAGGAGAGAGAGAGAGAGAGAGAGAGAGAGAGAGAGAGAGAGAGAGAGAGAGAGAGAGAGAGAGAGAGAGAGAGAGAGCAGACCTGAGCGAATGTTTATGGGTGTGTAATGAAAGAGGACGTGCTTGTAATGGATGTGACAGAGGAAGGCGCAGAAGACCGAGTGGTTAAGGAGCTTTTAAAAAAGATTAGGCACATTTATGGGTCAGGATGATAGGTGGAAATAAGTACGTTTCATAAATGGAGTGCCACATGTTGGTCTGACGGCTTGGTGCAGCTTCCTTTATTTTTGTATGTTTTTAAGAGCGCGGTGGGGAAAGTTGATCCGCTTTCGTGATCCTGACACAAAGAAGGGAAGGGAACATTTTGAACTGGTTAGAAATACATGTGACATTGCGAGTTCTATTGACCAAGTTTCGGGGAAAAAAAAGTTAGTAAATGTAATATTTGGAAATTGATTATTAGTGGTGAAAAACGTGGGTTAGTTTGTGTGATGCTTCCAGTATTATGATCAGTAGAAAGTGAAGGATAGTCTGTTAGCTTTTTGTAATATTTCGAATTCTGGTTATTAAAAGCGAAAAAAGTAGGATAATTTATGTAATATTTGTAAAAGTTGATTATAAGAAGCTGATAAATTGGATAGTTTATGTAGTATTTCAAAATCTGGTTATTAGAGACTGGAGAAAGAATAGTTTTGTAATATTACTAAATCTGTTTGTTAGTGACTGGAAAGAAAATAATTGAATAGTTTGTAGTTTCAGTAAATCCGACTATTACCAGCTAAAAAAAAAAATAATTTATGTAATATTTCCAACTCATGTTATTAGAAGACGAAAAAATGTAATAGTTTTTGTAATATTTGTAAATCTTGTTATAAGAAACCGGGAAAAATCAGTAAGTATTTTACGTGACATTTCTAAATTTAACCATGACGTCCTAAAAATGTGGCCTCTTAGGTTATCTAGATGGTAAGTCAGATTACTCGTACAGTAATGGGCAAAAAAGCAAGGCGGCGCATTACGGAGTGAGCGTGTCATGTTATTACAGTTATTCCTTCCTCACACGTCTGCGGTCAAGCTGGGAGTCATAGCGCCTCGTGCCTGCTGCCGACGCTGTGTGCAATGGAAACGCCGTGTCACTAGTGTGTTTTACTTATTTCATTATGCGTTTTCATTTGAATTTTTGTATTCTTTATTTATTTATTTATTTTTCATGTTATCTTATTTTCTTGGTTACTTATTTTTATTTCGTGTGTG
>NC_087162.1:13087947-13102947 GCF_035594125.1 Scylla paramamosain | reverse complement strand
ACACACACACACACACACACACACACACACACACACACACACACACACACACACACACACACACACACACACACACACACACACACACACACACACGTAGTCCATGAATGGAGAGAAAAAAGGGGAGGGGGAGGAGAGGGAGCAAAAGGTTGTTTTAGGGTCTTTGACAGGAGGAAGTGGAAAAAGAAAATGGAACAGGTGGAAGAGAAGGAGGAACAAGAGGAAAGGGAAACTGTGACAATAAAGTGAGGAGAAAGAAGAAGAGGAAGATACTGAATAACGTAGGAGAAGAAAGAAGAAGAGGGGAATAAAGAGGAGAAGGAAGAACAAGAAAAGGAGTTTAAGGAGGAGGATGAGGAAGAAGAAAAGGGCGATAAGGAATAGGAAGAGTAAGAAGAGGAAAACACATGAGAGTAAAGGAAAGGAGGAAAAACAGGAAGGAGAAATATAATAGCAGATAATGATGATGATGACAAGGAGGAGGAAGAAGACGAAGACGAAAAAAAAATCCAGGAAGAGGAAAGGGAGAAAGACAAAATAAAACCAAGGAAAAGTTGACGAAAGTAAAAATATAACGAAGAAAAAAATATATAAGGAAGACGATGGAGAGGAGGAAGAAGAGGAAGAGGAAGAAGAATAGATAGTGGTGGTCCCAAGAGGCCTGTCCTTACTTCCTCCTCCTCCTCCTCCTCCTCCTACTCCTCCTGGGTGTTTACCTCTCACCTTTACCGTTTAGTGGGAGTGAGTGGTGTCCTTGGCCGCGGCTCATCCCTCGCCCTGTCACCGTGGTTCGTATCCCGGGAGGCGGCCACGGAACGGGACTGACCCTTCCTTCACTTCCTCCTGCCTTCCTTACTTTACTCTCTTTCCTTCCTTCCTTCCTTCCTTCCTTCCTTCCTTCCTTCCTTCCTTCCTTCCTTCCTTCCTTCCTTTTTCTTTCCATCCTTGCTTCCTTTTTTCCTTTTTATTTATTTTTTTCTTTGCTTGATTGCGTTTTCTTTCTTTTTCTTTTCTTTTTTTCTTTATTAGCTTATTTCCTTCTTTCCCTCCTTTCCGTCTTTTGTTTTTCTTCTTGTGATTATTTTTTTTCTATATTCTTTCCTTCCCTTTTTCCTTTTCTTGTTTTTTTCTCTTTTTGCTTCTTTGCTTTCTTTGCTTCCTTTATTCGTTCTGGTCATTCTTCTCATTCTTGTCTGTCTGTCTGTCTGTCTGTCTGTCTGTCTGTCTGTCTGTCTGTCTGTCTGTCTGTCTGTCAGTCATTCCTTCTGTTTTTGTGTTTCCTTTTTCCTCTCGTCTTCCTTTTTTCTATTTTTTTTTGTTTCCTTTTGCATTTCCTCGTGTTTTTTTCTTCCCTATTTATTGCCTCCTCCTCCTCCTCCTCCTCCTCCTCCTCCTCCTCCTCCTCCTCCTCCTCCTCCTCCTCCTCCTCCTCCTCCTCCTCCTCCTCCTCCTCCTCCTCCTCCTCCTCCTCCTCCTCCTCCTCCTCCTCTATACCTTTCCTTTTTGTCCTCACTCTTTTCATCTTCCTCCAAATTTTTCCACCCAACTTTTCATCCCCACTTCTCCTCCTCCTCCTCCTCCTCCTCCTCCTCCTCCTCCTCCTCCTCCTCCTCCTCCTCCTCCTCCTCCTCCTCCTCCTCCTCCTCCTCCTCCTCGTAAGCAAATCAGTCTCAATCTTTCACCGGAGCCTAAAATGAAGTGACGCCAAGGGGAGGGAGGAGCGAACTAGTGCCTCGTTATATATAGACAACCAATTACACTGTCAGCTCGTTAACTAATGCTGCTAATTGTACTCTAATGTCTCCTCTTTCTCTCTTTTTCCAGGTGAGTATCGTGTGGATGGCTGATGGAGGGCTGTGATGGTGATGGTGATGGTGGTGGTGGTGGTGGTTGGGGTAAGGTAAGGTAGTGGTGGTGGTGGTGGTGGTGGTGGTGGTGGTGGTATGATGGGTTCCTTCTTTTTCTCTTTCTTTTTCTTTCTCTCTTTCTCTTTTTCTTTCTCTTTTTTCTTAGTATTTTTTTATCGTCGTTATCTTCGTTCTTCTTTGATTTTTTTTCTTTTGTATTTTTTGTTGTTTCACTCTTTTTGTTATTATTAGTTGTTCAAGTGTTTTTTTTATCATTATCATCATCATTATCATTATCATCATCATCATCATCATCATCATCATCATCATCATCATCATCTTCAGTATCTGAATGTTTATATTTTATTTATTTCTATTTATTTTTTATATATATATTTTTTTCGTTCTCTTCCTGTTCCTCTTCTTTTCCATCATCATCATCATCATCATCATCATCATCATCATCATCATCATCATCTTCTTGAGTTTCATCGATCTCCTCCTCCTCCTCCTCCTCCTCCTCCTCCTCCTCCTCCTCCTCCTCCTCCTCCTCCTCCTCCTCCTCCTCCTCCTCCCCGCCATTTTTTCACCACTTTTCTATTTTCCTTTCGTCCTTCATTTTTTTGTCTCCATTCTTGACTTTTACTTTTTACTTGATAAACATAAGTAGTTTTTTTCATTGTCGAAAAAAATCCACGTATTCATGAAATGTATAGAAGAGAGAGAGAGAGAGAGAGAGAGAGAGAGAGAGAGAGAGAGAGAGAGAGAGAGAGAGAGAGAGAGGGGGGGGTTAGATACATAACGGTTTGGTTATGCTAGTAGTAATAGTAGTGGCAGTAGTAATAGTAGTAGTAGTAGTAGTAGTAAGAGGACTTAAGGGGTGAGATTAATGAGGAAGACAAGAGAGGTAGAAGCACCTCTCTTACACACTTTGAGAGAGGGAGAGAGAGAGAGAGAGAGAGAGAGAGAGAGAGAGAGAGAGAGAGAGAGAGAGAGAGAGAGAGAGAGAGAGAGAGAGAGAGAATCCTCAAGTAAACCTTTGGAGTTGTAACCTGCTTTTTGTAAGAGTTTAAAAGATCATGTGAATAGAATCTTGAGTTATTTTTAGTTATACGTGACATTTAGAGAGAGAGAGAGAGAGAGAGAGAGAGAGAGAGAGAGAGAGAGAGAGAGAGAGAGAGAGAGAGAGAGAGAGAGACGATAATAATAAACGAAAGATGGAGGAGAAAATTGAAAAAAATAGAATGCAAAGAAAGTAAAATTGAGAGAGAGAGAGAGAGAGAGAGAGAGAGAGAGAGAGAGAGAGAGAGAGAGAGAGAGAGAGAGAGAGAGAGAGACTTGTATATATAATGAACAAAAAACATACAAAACTATCATGCAACACAAGACACAGAAGCACATAGATAAATAAATAAATAAATAAATAGAAAAAAAATAACAAGGGTAACTTAACTAAATACACCAGGTACTATGTACATAACACCGCCTCAGGTAAGCACATGTAGGTAACGCAAGGCAGGTAAGGGACCTTGACTTGTGTATCGGTGGTGGAAAATTAGACAGGTGTGGTGGCTACTCAGGTGTGGTCAGGCAGGTAGATACGATAGTGAGTGATATATATGTGATTATAAGAAGTACAGGTGTTGGTGAGCAAGACAGGTGTGGTGAGGTGTCAGTAATTATGATAGAACGGTGACGAGGATGTGATGAAATGTAAAAAAATAAGTAAGGAAAAAATACAGATGTTAACAAGACAGGTGTAGTGATAAGAAAATGTAAGTTTAATTAAGGGAGAGGTGTGGTGATGGGAAACTTAAGGTAAATGAAGGGAAAGTGATGGGAAAAATGTTCAGTTTAAAAGGATAGTTTTGAATGAGTGAGATAGTTTGTGGAGAAAATATGAAGGACGGTAATGGGAAAAAAAATGTATAATTTAAAAAAAATCACAGGTGTGGTGATTAAAAAAAAATGTGGAATATGAAGGAAGATGATAGGGGTAAAAAAAAGTGTTATGGATTAGTAAAGAAAATGTAGATATTTCCTCTTGCTACAACTTGAGCTGTTTCAAATAAGGAATACGAAGGAAGGTGATGAGAGGTAGATAAAATAAAGACATAATAGTAATTTCACGAAAGGAAAGATAAATAGATAGATAGATATAGATAGACATTTAAGTGAGGTAGCAACAAGTACAATATAGATGGTAATAGTAGCTCACGACAGATACACAGGTGAGAACAGGTAAAGGAGTGCACTTACTAGACAGGTAAATCAGGTAAGGGCAGGTACGGTCACGGTCACAAATCTATAAATATAAACTCGCGGAAGGATTTTGCAGTGTGGCGTTCTCCTTCAGTCTAAGTCGCCTAATCTGCCTGAGAGATTCTAAGGAGATAAGATGGCTCGTGACTGATGTGAAATGGTTGAATGTAGTGGATGTGAATATAGAAGTTTATTTATTTATTTATTTATTTATTTATTTATTTATTTATTTATTTGTTTATTTAGTTTATTTATTTATTTTTGCGAGAACTGTAAAATGGTGAATGGAGTTACAAGTAGATAGGTAAGGACAGATTAGGGTTTAGGGTAACAGTACATGGCAAAAAAAAAAAATAAATAAATAAAAAAAATAACGTAGGACAACTTCACAATAGAACATAAAGAAAGGTGCACGAAGCCACCAGACCTACACGTGGCTGTCCGCATATGAAAGTTACCTATGTGTATTCACCTGTGTAATTTTGGCGTGGTCTTTAAACTATTTTCTTTAGGGACTAGCACGTTCAGTGAGACTTTTTTTTCCCCCTTATCAACAGTTTTATTGCCCTTGGCCAGAGCCCCTCATACATAAAAAACGAAAAAAAAAAAACGGGGAAAAAAGATCATCAATAAATTTATCTAATCTTTTCAACCTCCCTATTAACTCGACACTAACAACCTGGTCACCGAGTCTACTCCATTCATCTACTACTCTATTTCAGAACCAGTTTCATTCGATCTCTCTTTTCAATCTAACTTTGCTAAGCCTGAACTCCTCAATTGTAGTCCTATCCCATTACTTGTCCTATCACTGAGCCTAAAACTCTCCTAAGTGGCCTTGAAGTGACGCCAGGTGAGTTAGGTAGGCACTGACAAATAATGAAAAAAAAAAAATCAATCAACAGTAGATTAATCCTTTCACTGGTACTCGACACATCTTTCCTTAAATCACAAACCACTCAGACATATTTTTGTGTCGTACAGTCATCTCTAAACTTCATACTGGCTTGACTCTGGAAAATCTGTTCTTTGAATCGACTTTCCTTTCTCGTAGATGCTTTAGAAATCTTGTTCATTGCTTTTAACTTTGTGAATTGTTGCATATCGCGGTAAAAGGCTTATTAGGTAGGTAAGGTAAGGACAGGTAGAGGATTGTGTATAATAATGGTATAGAAATAACAGGTAAGAATATTGTAGGTTTTCGGCTTAGCATCAGGTGGAACAGGTATATTGAGCGAAACACCTTAATTAACATAGGTAAGCAGGTTAATTGGTGAAAATAATAATAGTACACAATAAACTGATAAGTAAAAAAAAAAAAATACTGCACAGTAGAATAGCAAAACACCTTAATTAACGTACAGGCAGCTGTATGCGTCAAAATAATAACTGTACAAAATAAACTTATAGGTAAAAAATACCTTGTTTTTATATTAGTATAATTTGAGACTGGTAGATAATGAATGGATTTTAATTAACATAGACAGGTAGAATGGTACAAAGAATCACGGTGACCAGACTAATAGGTATTAAAGAGTTCTTTTGTCTTTCTGTACCATTGAGATATGTAGATACAGGTAAACAATAAACAGTATCATTAATTAACATATACAGGTACAAATAGTAACGGTACCCACACCGACAGGTAAAGGCTTTGTTCACCAATTTCACCAATTTGGTTGTAATGGGCTTCGTTCCAGGTACAAACAGGTAAATAGAACACAGTAGACAGACAGGTGGAAAATATGCAAACAGTAACGATACCATGTAAACTAATAGAGAAAGCAATATATACAGTATACAGTAAACTAATTAATTAACTAACAGGTAAATTAGAAAAAAAGGAAAGGCCCAATGAGGTAGACAGGTAGGCAGACAGGTGGTAATAATAACGGTACACACTAATAGGTAAAGGTTCTGTGGCCTTGTGCAGCACGAGGCGAGGCTGGCGGTTCGTGGAATAGCGGCGGGCAGTAGAGGCGATGAGCAGGGCAGTGGGAGTGTGGCAGTGAGCGGGTGGCAGGGAGCGGGGCAGGTACAACAGGTGAGGGCTGGCGCGGGTGCCTCGTTAGCACACAGCGGCGGGGCGAGCCAGGCGGCACGGGGGGAATGCCTGATGTGGGGATGCGAGGCAGCCACTCACCCACTCAGCGCGTCAGGTTGCTGGGAGGTGGGGCCGGGAGGTGAGGTAGGATAGCTCGGGGAAGGAGCGGGGAGGCTGGGTAGAGAGAGGGATGGGGGGAGGGAGAGGGAGGCGGCAGGTCTGAGGAGGTACTGCAGGTGGTGGTGGAAGGAGAAATGTTAGTTGTAGGAGGAGGTGATGATGGTGGAAAATAAAAGAGGAGGAATTGGAAGAGGAGGATGTTAAATAAAGATCAAGAAAAGAGGAGAAATAAAAAAAAAGAAAAAGAAATAAAAAAAAAAAGGAGGAGGGAGAGAAATAGGAAGAGGACAAAAAGGTCAGATAAGGAGGAGGAGAAGGAAAGAGAACGAAACACTCGAATGATGACAATGATAAAACTGATAATAATAATAATAATAATAATAATAATAATAATAATAATAATAATAATAATAATAGAGAGAAGTAGAAGAAAATTAGTACTACAGAAGGAGGAGGAGGAGGATGGAAGAGAAGAAGAAGAGGAAGAAGATAGAAATTACCTGAGATTACTTACTAAGAACAGATACAAGAACCATAACAATCTCTCTCTCTCTCTCTCTCTCTCTCTCTCTCTCTCTCTCTCTCTCTCTCTCTCTCTCTCTCTCTCTCTCTCTCTCTCTCTCTCTCTCTCTCTCTCTCTCTCTCATCTCCATTATCTTCCCCATTTATTATAACCTCCTCTCTGTCCCATTCACTCCCCATAAAATTAGATGCATCTCATTCACACCCATTCATCTCTCTCACTCTCTCTCTCTCTCAGGCGTAAGTGAAAAGATCGAAGCGTTTCAGTACAAATGAGGAAGGAAGGAGGAAAGGAAAAAAAAAGAAGGAAGGAAGATCAAGAGAGGTGCTGAAAGAGCGTTAAGAGAGAGAGAGAGAGAGAGAGAGAGAGAGAGAGAGAGAGAGAGAGAGAGAGAGAGAGAGAGAGAGAGAGAGGTGAAGTACGAGGAAGAAAAGGAGGTGAAGGAGAGGAAGGCGGTACCAATAGTAATGCAGCGAAGGGAGGGCAGGAGGAGGAGGAGGAGGAGGAGGAGGAGGAGGAGGAGGAGGCAGCAGCAGCAGCAGCAGCAGCAGCAGCAGCAGCAGCAGCAGCAGCAAAACCTTCACCTCGATCAATGACGCTGCCAGCTCCTCCTCCTCCTCCTCCTCCTCCTCCTCCTCCTCCTCCTCCTCCTCCTCCAACCGGTTTGCTTCCTTGCTCGCTTCCTTCCTTCCTTTCAGCCTGCGCTTTCCTTCTCCTTGTCATACTCTCTCTCTCTCTCTCTCTCTCTCTCTCTCTCTCTCTCTCTCTCTCTCTCTCTCTCTCTCTCTCTCTCTCTCTCTCTCTCTCTCTCTCTCTCTCTCTCTCCCCACCCCCTTTGTTTGCCTCCCGGTTTTGCCACACACACACACACACACACACACACACACACACACACACACACACACACACACACACACACACACACACACACACACACACACACACACACACACACACACACACACACACACACACACACACACCTTAATGATATTCCTTCCTTTTTTTTATTAATTTCTGTTTGCCTTATGTTTTTTTTTTTTATAATCACTTCTTGTATCATTATCTTGCTTTATCTTACCCTCTTTATTTTATTATTGTTATTCTTTTCTTTCTTATTATGCTCTTTAAAATTTACTTATTTCTCCTTTCCTCTTCTTCCTCTTTTTTTTTTTATGAACTTCGCCTCCAGTTGTTTCCTCCTATAGTTTTCCTCTCACCTTCTCACTACTTTTCCTCATCTATTTCTCTCTGTTCCGTCCTTCTCTTCTGTATCACTTTCCCCTCTTTCCTTCTTCCATCTCCCTGTCTGTTGGCCTGTTTCCCGAGTGCACACAACACGTCCACTTGTGTTCCCTAGTGTACGCAATAACCACTGCCCGCTAGAACATAAATGAATTTGAATTTGAACTCTCTCTCTCTCTCTCTCTCTCTCTCTCTCTCTCTCTCTCTCTCTCTCTCTCTCTCTCTCTCTCTCTCTCTCTCTCTCTCTCTCTCTCTCTCTCTCTCTCCATTTTATCCTATCACAATCTTCTCTTTTTCTCCTTTTCTGTTTCCACTCCTCCTCCTCCTCCTCCTCCTCCTCCTCCTCCTCCTCCTCCTCCTCCTCCTCCTCCTCCTCCTCCTCCTCCCTGCTTGGCCCAGTAAGTAAAGGGGATGGGATGACATTGGCGTCTCCTCCTCCTCCTCCTCCTCCTCCTCCTCCTCCTCCTCCTCCTCCTCCTCCTCCTCCTCCTCCTCCTCCTCCTCCTCCTCCTCCTCCTCTCTAGCTCTCTCTCTCTCTCTCTCTCTCTCTCTCTCTCTCTCTCTCTCTCTCTCTCTCTCTCTCTCTCTCTCTCTCTCTCTCTCTCTCTCTCTCTCTCTCTCTCTCTCTCTCTCTTAGTTTAGAGAGGTTCCCTCTTTAATTTAACCTTTACCTCCTCCCCCGGAATGCTGCCAGTGAGAGAGAGAGAGAGAGAGAGAGAGAGAGAGAGAGAGAGAGAGAGAGAGAGAGAGAGAGAGAGAGAGAGAGAATAAGCAAACTTTTCTTTCCCCTTCTCTCTCTCTCTCTCTCTCTCTCTCTCTCTCTCTCTCTCTCTCTCTCTCTCTCTCTCTCTCTCTCTCTCTCTCTCTCTCTCTCTCTCTCTTACGCGTAACGGCACGAGCTCTACTTTCTTACGGAGGTTAAGTTTTTCGTGAGGAGGAGGAGGAGGAGGAGGAGGAGGAGGAGGAGGAGGAGGAGGAGGAGGAGGAGGAGGAGGAGGAGGAGGAGGGCGGCAAACATATTTAGGACACAGCTGCGCAACCGAATGATTCTCCTCATCCTAAACATTGGATCCTCCTCCTCCTCCTCCTCCTCTTTCATTCTCTCTCCAATAATACTGTAAGGGTGTGGACATGGGAAGATTGCAGCAGAGAGAGAGAGAGAGAGAGAGAGAGAGAGAGAGAGAGAGAGAGAGAGAGAGAGAGAGAGAGAGAGAGAGAGAGAGAGAGAGAGAGAGAGAGAGAGAGGATGCTGGTAAAATATAGTAGGAGGAGGAGGAGGAAGAGGAGGAGGAGGAGAACAGTAGTGTATAGTTGTGCTGATACTTGGGCTCCATCACCTTTGACCTCCGAGGGGAGAGGAGGAGGAGGAGGAGGAGGAGGAGGAGGAGGGAAGGGAAGGGAAGGGAAGGGAAGGGGAATGGCTTGGAAATTATTGACTGGAGCATGACGTCTCCTCCACCTTTCCTCCTTGTTTCCCTTCTTTTCCTTTTTCTTTTCCTTTTCCCTTCTCTTTTTTTATCTTTCCATCTTTTTTCCTCTTTCGTATTTTTTTCTCATTCTCCTTTTCTTTTTTTCTACTATTATTTCTATATGTCTTTCTCTTTCCTACTTCTCTTCCCTGTCCTTTGCTCTTTTTCTTTTTCCATATCTCTTTCTTAGGTTTACTTCCTCCTCCTCTTCCTTCTTTCTCCATCCCCTTGCTTCTTTTCCTCTCTTTTATTTTCCTTCATCTCTCTCTCTCTCTCTCTCTCTCTCTCTCTCTCTCTCTCTCTCTCTCTCTCTCTCTCTCTCTCTCTCTCTCTCTCTCTCTCTAACCTTCGTAAATT
Organism: Scylla paramamosain; assembly: GCF_035594125.1. NCBI lineage: Eukaryota > Metazoa > Arthropoda > Malacostraca > Decapoda > Portunidae > Scylla > Scylla paramamosain. Next base: position 13,093,080 of record NC_087162.1, on the reverse strand, counting down.
CTCTTTTTCTACTCTTCTACCTTATTTATCTTCCTCTCTCTCTCTCTTCCTCTTATTTTCCCTGTTTCTCTTGTTTTGTCTTGTCATTCTCAGTCATCTCCCTTCCTTCTGTTTTTTCCTGTATCTCTTCTTCCTCGTTATTTTTTTCCTGCTTCTCCTGTTTTGTCTTCTCAATCTCAGTCATCTCCCTTTTGTTCCTCCTCTGTCATTTTTCCCCGCTTTTACTTTTTTTTGTCATTCTCTCTCTCTCTCTCTCTCTCTCTCTCTCTCTCTCTCTCTCTCTCTCTCTCTCTCTCTCTCTCTCTCTCTCTCTCTCTCTCTCTCTCTCTCTAATCATTAACAAACACAACTCCATTTTCACTTCAGGACTTTTAAACACTTGTAAAGATGAATCCTAATACACTGTTAGCTTTACTTCTTGCTTCTATTCACCTTATTTTCCTTGACGATCATGTGAACTAACTCTGTCTCTTTAATTCTGTGATGATGATGAAAGTCTATAAGTAAACAAAGGAGGAGCAGAAGTAAGACGAAGAGGAGGAGGAGGAGGAGGAGGAGGAGGAGGAGGAGGAGGAGGAGGAGGAGGAGGAGGAGGAGGAGGAGGAGGAGATTTTAAACACTTTCCTAATCATGATCGATCCTTAAAGTAAATAAAGGAAGAGGAGGAGGAAGGAGAGGAGGAGGAAAAGGAGGAGGGGGAAGAGGAGGAAGATCTTGGGAGAATTTGATGAAGGAACTTTTGGGCGTCTTGTGGTGATGGGTGGTGATGGGTGAGAAGTACTGGTGGTGGTGGTGGTGGTGAAAATGGTGATGGTGATGGTGATGGTGGTGGTAATGGTAGTGGTGATGATAATATTTTGACGATAATGATGGTGGTGATAGTGATAGTGACTGATAGTGACATGATGATGATGGTGGTGGTGGTGGTGATAACAATAGTGGTATTGATGATTGTGATAATGGTGATGATTGTAGTGGTGGTGGTAATGGTGATTTGGAGGTAATACTGGTGGTGATGACAACAGTTAGTGATGATAATGGTGATGATGATGATGATGATGATGATGATGATGATGATGGTGATGGTTCAGGGGCAAGAGAAGGGTTGAGGGTACACCTCAACACCAGCTGAATTTATTGTTGCAGCTGCAGGGAGTCTGTTTGCAGGGGTGATGGGGTGAAGGGGTGATGGGGAGAGGGAAGGGGAGGGAGGGGATGAAGAGGAGAAGGAAGGGGAAGTGAGGAAGGCGTAATGGAGGAATGTGGAGAGAAACGTGGTATGAAGAGGAGGGGATGGAAGAGGAGGAGGTGGAAGAGGAGGAGGAGGAAGAGGAGGAGGAGGAAGAAGAGGAGGAGGAGGAAGAGGAGGAGGAGGAGGAGGAGGAGGAGGAGGAGGAGGAAAAGAGTGCATTAGGTGCGAACGAGAAGATGAGGAAAAAGGAAAATAGGAAAAGAAAAGGAAGAGAAATGACAAGAGAATAAAAAAGGGAAGAACAGGAAGAGGAGAAGGAAGAGGAAGAAGAAGAGGGAGGTTGTTTTAGGAAGAGGGAGATAGAGAAAAAAAATAAGAGGAAGAAATGTTTTAATTGGGAAAAGAGGAATTAACAAAGGAGAGAAAAGGGAAAAGGGAAGAAGAGATAGGGAGGAGGAGAGGGAGGAAATGGGAGAGAAAGGTAGAAAAGAATGTGAAAGTAAGGAAAAAGGAGAGAAAGTATGAAAACAATAGAATGCCGAGAAATTTGAGGAGGAGGAGGAGGAGGAGGAGGAGGAGGAGGAGGGGAAGTGAGAAGACAAAAGGAGGAGGAGGAGGAAGAGAGAGGATAAGATAATGATAAAGAGGGATAAAAAAAGAATTGAGGGAGAGAAGAGAAGAAGAGGGAGAGGTGAGAAAAAGAGAAAGAAGAAACTGAAGGAAGAAAAAGGAAAGATTATGATTAAATGATAGCAAGAAAAAGGAGGAAGCAGAAATATAGTAGCTTAGTAGTAGAAGTAGCAGTAGTATTAGTAGTAGTAGTAGTAGTAGTGGTGGTGGTGGTGGTGGTGGTGATAGCAGAAGCAGAGAGAGAGAGAGAGAGAGAGAGAGAGAGAGAGAGAGAGAGAGAGAGAGAGAGAGAGAGAGAGAGAGAGAGAGAGAGCTGTAGAAATTGAAAGAAGGAATGCGAGTAGATGATAAACGGAAGACAGCGGCGGCGGAGGAAGAGGAGGAGGAGGAGGAGGAGGAGGAGGAGGAGGAGTAGGAGGAGGAGGAGGAGGAGGAGGAGGAGGAGGTGTGCGGGTGCTTGCTTTCAGGGGCGTGTTTATCCTCCCGCGCGTATGAAATTTATGGAGATAAATGAACATGCTTCTAAAAACTGACACGGAGAAACAAAAACAGGAAGAGGCGAGTGTTGTGTGACTGCAGCAGGAGGAGGAGGAGGAGGAGGAGGAAGGAAGGAAAAAAGGAAGAGGGAGATGGTCTGTTAAGGAGGGAAGGAAGGATAGAGAGTGGAAGGAAGGAAGAAGGAAGAACGGTTTGGCTTGGAGGCGCGGCTGTGTGACTCTGCAGGAGGAGGAAGAGGAAGGGAAAAAGGAAGAGAGGAATGGTCTGTTAAGGAGGGAAGGAAGGATAAAGGGAGGATATAAGAAGAGAGAATGGTTTGGTTTGTGAAGGAAGAAGGAGGAGGAGGAGGAGGAGGAGGAGGAGGTGGAGGAGGAGGAGGAGGAGGAGAAAAAGCTAAGGAGAGAGAAAGGAGACACGGTTGTAATATGAAGGAAGGAGGGGAATTTATGAAGGAAGAAGGAAGAAAAGATTGGTTTGTTAAGGAGGCAGAGAAGGAAGGACGAAGGAGAGAAGGATTGAGGGAGGAAAGAAGAAGGAAAAGAAGAACAGGATGGGTTGTGAAGGAGGGAGAGAAAGAAAGAAGGAAAAAAAATATTGGTTTGTGAAAGACAAAGAAGGAAAGAGAGAAGGGGGAAGGAAAGAGGAATATATAAAGGAAGGAGGAAGAAAGACAGAGAAAAACACTTTGTAGGGACGGAAGAGAAGAAAGAAGTATTGAGGGAGAAAGGGAGAAAGGAAGGAAGGAAGGAAGGAAGGAAGGAAGGAAGGAAGAGAGCTTTAGATCGTGAAGGAGGTGGAGGAGGAAGGAAAAGGAAATCGAAGGAAAGGAGGAAGGGAAATGAGAGAAGGCATGGATAGTGAAAGAAGGAGGGAGAAAAAGGAAGAGAGGATTAGCTTGTGAAGAAGGAGGAGGAAAGGAAAGAGGAAGAAAATAACCAGAGAAAATAAATGTATAGAAAAAAAATAAAAAAAGAAAATAGAGAAGATTAATAGGCAATACATGGAAGTGAGAGGAGGAGGAGGAGGAGGAGGAGGAGGAGGAGGAGGAGGAGGAGGAGGAGGAGGAGGAGGAGGAGGAGGAGGAGGAGTAGTAGTATATTATAACTCGTAAGATTCCGCTTCACAGATCATCTCTCGACGCTTAATAAGTATTCCTCTCCCCTCTCCCTCTCTCCCCTCTCCCCTCACTCCTCTCTCCTCTCTTTCCCCTCTTCCTCTCTTCCTCTCTGCCCTCGTCTTTACCTGTCCTTCCTCCTCTAACGTTCTCTCTCTCTCTCTCTCTCTCTCTCTCTCTCTCTCTCTCTCTCTCTCTCTCTCTCTCTCTCTCTCTCTCTCTCTCTCTCTCTCTCTCTCTCTCTCTCTCTCTCACCTATTTCCCCTTCTCCCTCTCCTCATTTCCCCTCTTATTTGTTTTCCTTCTCTCCTCTTTCATCTTTGTTTTCTCTTCCCTTGTATGTTTATTATTTTCCTCTGTTTGTGTTTCTTTAATTTCTCTCTCTTTAGTTGTTTCCTCTTTTCATTTCTCTCTCTTTCCTCTTTTCTCTCAAATGTCTCCCCCTTACCTGTTTTTCCTCATATTTCTCTCTCTCTCTCTCTCTCTCTCTCTCTCTCTCTCTCTCTCTCTCTCTCTCTCTCTCTCTCTCTCTCTCTCTCTCTCTCTCTCTCTCTCTCCCCCCTTGTTTTTCCCCTGCAAACCATTGAATACATATTTTTCCTTCATTTTTTTTTAATTCCAACAATTTTTTTTCTATTTTTTCCTGTTTTCAAAGTTTTCCCTTCATTTTTACAAGTTCTACAGTTTTCCATCAAAATTTCCCATTTTTCCCCCTTCAGTTCTTGTTTGTTTATCTTATTATTTTTTATTCTATTTTCCTTTATTTTTTTCCTTTCCTTTATTTTTCCTTGATTTTACAGTTTCCCTTCCCATTTTCTCTTCTCCCCTTTAAGATTTATTTATTTACTTATTCACTTATTTTCCTTTCAAATTTTCCCCTTGAAAGACCCTTTTTCCTCCATCTTTCTATTTTTCCTCTCTCTCTCTCTCTCTCTCTCTCTCTCTCTCTCTCTCTCTCTCTCTCTCTCTCTCTCTCTCTCTCTCTCTCTCTCTCTCTCTCTCTCTCTCTCTCTCTCTCTTCAAGGCCTAAGTACACACACACACACACACACACACACACACACACACACACACACACACACACACACACACACACACACACACACACACACACACACACACACACACACACACACACACACACACACACACACACACACACACAGAGAGAGAGAGAGAGAGAGAGAGAGAGAGAGAGAGAGAGAGAGAGAGAGAGAGAGAGAGAGAGAGAGAGAGAGAGAGAGAGAGAGAGAGAGTTAGCTGGTCAATAAGGGTCCCCTCATTATACCTTGGTCCCTCCTTGCTTCACCTGTACCCCTCTCTCTCTCTCTCTCTCTCTCTCTCTCTCTCTCTCTCTCTCTCTCTCTCTCTCTCTCTCTCTCTCTCTCTCTCTCTCTCTCTCCATGACCCCTTGTTCTTCCTCCTCTCTTTCGTCTCCTCCCCTCTTTGTTTATCCTCCTCCTCCTCCTCCTCCTCCTCCTCCACTCATAGGTTTGTCTCTCTCTCTCTCTCTCTCTCTCTCTCTCTCTCTCTCTCTCTCTCTCTCTCTCTCTCTCTCTCTCTCTCTCTCTCTCTCTCTCTCTCTCTCTCTCTCTCTCTCTCTCTCTCTCTCTCTCTCTCTCAGCATTCCTTCCTGACCCTCCGAGCATGCATGAAAGAGGAAGAGGAGGAGGAGGAAGAGGAGGAGGAGGAGGAGGAG
>NC_087162.1:13062947-13082947 GCF_035594125.1 Scylla paramamosain | reverse complement strand
AAGTACATAACACTGAGGCCTTTTCTCTTTCTCTTTTCCCCGTTTCTTATCCCCATTTTCCTTTTTCCCTCTTCCGTTTTTTTTTTTTCACCTCTCTGTTTGTAATCAGGAAGAAAGTCACTTAGTCGAGTCTTTTATAGTAAGTTTTAGATTTTTGTTGTTTATTTTACTGGTTAGGTGAGGTTAAGGTAGATTAGGGTAGGTTAGGTTCGGTAGTTTAAGATAAGAGACTGTAATGCAAGGTAAGGTTAGGTTAGCTATGATAGGATATGGTAAGGTAAGATAAAAAAGACGTTAAGTAAAGTAAGATAAGGTAAAATAATTAGATTTGTTAAGATGAAATTAGGTTAAGTTTACGTATTTTAGTTCAGTGGGTTAAGTAACATTAGGTTAGGTTAGATTAGATGACCTGAAGTGAGGTGAGGTGAAATTAGGTTAGATTACATGAGATAAACTGAGATAAGGCTAAGGCAAGTTAAGTTAGATTAGGTTATATAAACTAAGGTGAAGTAAGATTGTTAGGTAAGATATAAGTGAGGTGAGATGAAATTAGATTAGGTTAAGTTAGATTAAATGAGATAAACTGAGATAAGGTTAGGGCAAGTTAAGTTAGGATAGGTTAGGTTATATGACCTGAGATTAAGTAAGGTTAAGTTAGGTGAGATATTCAAGTTCACTGCATCATACCTGAGCTCACATTGACTCACGGGAAAGGGTTATGTGATAGTAGGGTATTTCAGATTAGCACACCTGTCTCCTGTTTACTGTGTTGTAATTAGTGCAGCACTAATTACGCCTTGACACCTGAAGGGAGCGTGAAGGAGCATCACCATGGAGACCAGAGAGAGAGAGAGAGAGAGAGAGAGAGAGAGAGAGAGAGAGAGAGAGAGAGAGAGAGAGAGAGAGAGAGATTAACTATGGATCGGAAAATATAAAATGGTGTGAAATATTAATTGCTCGAGAAGATGAAGAGGAGGAGGAGGAGGAGGAGGAGGATGATGAGGAGGAGGAAGAATATCCTGGCACCTGGCTGTTCTCTCCTCGCCAAGTAGAGTTGTTACAAGGAAGAGGAAGACAAAAAGGAGGAGGAAGAGGAGGAGGAGGAGGAGGAGGAAACCAACAGTAGAGTCATATGAATAAACAATAATTTAAAAGGAATATAGTAAATTATGACTCTCTCTCTCTCTCTCTCTCTCTCTCTCTCTCTCTCTCTCTCTCTCTCTCTCTCTCTCTCTCTCTCTCTCTCTCTCAACCATAACCTTCATGCTGGACAAAGTTTTAACGTACACACTCATACGCGCGCGCACACACGCACGTAAACTTGATGTTCGTATTGCTCAAGTTTGTGTACTTTACGAGTATCTGTTGTAGTGGTGGTGGTGGTGGTAGTAGTAGTAGTAGTAGTAGTAGTAGTAGTAGTAGTAGGAGGAGGAGGAGGAGGAGGAGGAGGTGGAGGAGGAGGAAATAGTCACTGAAGAGAAAAAAATGTATGCTGTAGAGAGAGAGAGAGAGAGAGAGAGAGAGAGAGAGAGAGAGAGAGAGAGAGAGAGAGAGAGAGAGACTAAAAGAGGGGAGGAGGAGGAGGAGTGGGCGTGGAGAGAGAGAGGGTGTGGTCGTGGGTGTGTCCATGGGCGTGGCTGTGCGGGTGGCGCGGGTGTGGCAGAGAGAGAGAGAGAGAGAGAGAGAGAGAGAGAGAGAGAGAGAGAGAGAGAGAGAGAGAGAGAGAGAGAGAGAGAGAGAGAGAGAGAGAGAGAAAAACTTGTCTTCTTTAGGATATGCTGAGTATCCTCCTCCTCCTCCTCCTCCTCCTCCTCCTCCTCCTCCTCCTCCTCCTCCTCCTCCTCCTCCTCCTCCTCCTCCTCCTCCTCCTCTTGTCAGAATTGCATATCCAACATTGAGTGGAAAGGAAGCAGGTAGAGAGAACACGAGTGAGAGGAGGCGGATGTGAGGGGAGAGAGAGAGAGAGAGAGAGAGAGAGAGAGAGAGAGAGAGAGAGAGAGAGAGAGAGAGAGAGAGAGAGAGAGAGAATATGTGTGTGTTCTTTGTTGATTATTGTTATTGTTATTATTCCTGCTGGTGTTTTTTTCCCACAGTAATTAGATATTTCTCTCTCTCTCTCTCTCTCTCTCTCTCTCTCTCTCTCTCTCTCTCTCTCTCTCTCTCTCTCTCTCTCTCTCTCTCTCTCTCTCTCTCTCTCTCTCTCTCTCTCTCTCTGTCATTACATCCTCTGTTTTTTCCTTATTTAACACAATAAGGGTCGGAGAGAGAGAGAGAGAGAGAGAGAGAGAGAGAGAGAGAGAGAGAGAGAGAGAGAGAGAGAGAGAGAGAGAGAGAGAAAGGGGTTATTAATATCATTAAGTTGACCCATACATCATCCATATTAACACTAGTAGTAGTAGTAGTACTAGTAGTAGTAGTAGTAGTAGTAGTAGTAGTAGTAGTAGTAGTAGTAGTAATAGTTTTGTTGTTGCTGTTGTGATAGTAGTAGTGGTGTTAGATATATTCTCTCTCTCTCTCTCTCTCTCTCTCTCTCTCTCTCTCTCTCTCTCTCTCTCTCTCTCTCTCTCTCTCTCTCTCTCTCTCTCTCTCTCTCTCTCCCACGCCTGAAGATGCGCCATGATAACAAGAGTGTAATTATGTAAGTAAATGGCGAATAAACGGTGGTTGTTAATTAGCGTGATTTTCCTCTCATGTATGTCGCCAGGTGTGTGTGTGTGTGTGTGTGTGTGTGTGTGTGTGTGTGTGTGTGTGTGTGTGTGTGTGTGTGTGTGTACGTCTGTTAGTCTGTGTCTGATATGCAAAGAGGATCAAGTTAGTCAGTCAGGCATTACCTCTCCAGCCTCTGTGTCACAACAAACACACACACACACACACCTATAGCCGAGTACAGGTGTGTTAGGTGTGGCCGCCAGGTGTGTGGATGGGCAGGTGTGGGGGTGTGGAGGCAAGACGACTTGAATAGATGTGGATGCTTGGAGGAGGAGGAGGAGGAGGAGGAGGAGGAGGAGGAGGAGGAGGAGGAGGAGGAGGAGGAGGAGGAGGAGGAGGAGATAACCTAACCTAATTTAACTTTACTTGTTATATCTTAAGTTAACTTAGGGTGTTTTATAATTTATTTTCTTGTTCGTGTTCTTGTTCTTTCTCCTCCTCGTCTTCTTCATCTTTGTTCTTAACCCTATTGCTTTTGTTTTTGTTCTTGTTCAAGTTGTTGCTCTTGTTTTTGCTGTTGTTCTTGTATTTTGTTTTTGTTTTCTTGTTCTTGTATTTTTCTTTCCTTTTTTCCTCCTCCTCCTCCTCCTCTGTACTGAACAATTCCCTTCAATACAGTTTACTCTCAAGAGCATGATTGTTTTGCCTGTAATGGCTTGTTTCCCTTTCCTTTACCTTTCCTCTACTACCGATCTTCCAGCACTGGAGCCACTCTTACAGTAAACACTCTTAGAAACAATGCAATCCTGTTTTTTTCTTTTTCTTTTTCTCCTTATTCCTTTTCTTACCCGCTCTTTTGTTTCTCTCTCTTTCCGTTAGATGGTGTAGTGTTCTGAAAGAGCCTCGTACGTTTCTTTTTGTTTCTCCTCTTCCATCTCGTCTTTATTATAATTGTCTTCATTGTTATTATCGTTACCATAATTTCTGCTTCCTGTTATGGCGACGTATCCTGTTTGAACTATTTTTACATCATGAAGGACTATTGTTTGTTTTATTTTGTATTCCTTACAACACGCCGCATCATCCTGATCTTCGTCTTCCACTCTTCCTCATCCTTCCTTCTCATTCTACACATCCTTCTTTCTATCTTGTTGACTAACCTTCCTTCTCGTGTTCATCATTATTATTATTTATCATCATCACCATCACCACCTCCTCTTCTTCAATAAAGCAGTTTGATCTAAATCATCATCCTCCTTAAAAACACCACGTCTCTTCCTCTTCACCTTCATACGCTTCCTTAACCTCCTCCTACACCTCCTGTTTGAAGCCCGGGATCACCCAAATCCTTAATGAACCAACCGTCTCGCCTCTTGTCTCCTCCTCCACAGGTGTGCCTTTCTTGCCGTCACACCAGCTAACATGTTTTCCCGTGTACACCTCGTCCTCCTTAAAACCTTGTGACCCTAACCCTCCCTAAAGAACCACCACCAACCATCGCTCCCGCCCCATTCTTCTTTCCCGCTGCTGTGTCATTCTCGCCGTCCCACAGTTAACATGTTTTCCATTTCCATTGTAATACTTAGTACACTACCTCCATCTCTTCTTCCTTCAAAACCCAATACTCCTCCTCCTCCTCCTCCTCGTCCTCCTGCATCTCTTGGTTTTAAAAAGTGTGACCAAATCTTCAAAGAACACCACTCCTCTTCCTCTTTTTCCTTCTCATCCTCATCCTCATATTCATCCTCATCTTACACCTCCCAATTCTCCTCTTCATAATCACCCTTCCTTCTCTTGCTCACCACCACCACTATCACCACCACCACCACCACCACCACCACCAACACCACCACCCTAGACCTCGTCTTCTTTCTTTAAAATCAAAGCCGCCTCCGCCGTAATGACCCAGCCAGCTCACCTGTTCTCTCCTCTCTCCCCCGCAGGTGTGCCATTCCCGCCGTCACACAAGTTAAAATGTCCGGAAGTGTTCGACTCGAAGACAGGCAAGCCAAAGTTCGAGTGGCTCAAGAACCACTTCATCCTGGAGGGGCGCATCGACGAGGCCGCAGCCCTCCGCATCATCAACGATGGCGCCGCGCTCCTCCGCCAGGAGAAGACCATGATCGATATTGAGGCGCCCGTCACAGGTGAGTCTGGCCGGGCCTCTCTTGCCTCTCGCCTCGCTGGCTTCTCCTCGCCTCACCTGCTCTGTTCCGCTCCCAGCCTCCACTCCGCACCATGTCTCCCGCTCTCCTCTTCTCCTCTTGCGTTCTCTTTTCCTCTTCTCTTCTCTTCTCTTCTCTTTCCTCATCTTCTCTTCTTGTGCTCTCCTCATCTCTTGTTGTGTTTTCCTCTTCTTTTCTCTTCCGTTTATTCCATTCGCTGAGATATGCGTACTGTACTTGTTCTCCGAGTGTGTCCGTTCTCTCTCTCTCTCTCTCTCTCTCTCTCTCTCTCTCTCTCTCTCTCTCTCTCTCTCTCTCTCTCTCTCTCTCTCTCTCTCTCTCTCTCTCTCTCTCTCTCTCTCTCTCTCTCTCTCTCGTTCCCTTCAAACTTTTTTCTCGAGGAGAAGAAGAAGAAGAAATAGAAGAAGAAGAAGAAGAAGAAGAAGAAGAAGAAGAAGAAGAAGAAGAAGAAGAAGAAGAAGAAGAAGAAGACAGCTTGCCCTACATTGCTCTAATACTTCCCGTCCTCTTGCATTTAATAGCAGTATGTGTAATTGTATGAGTTATCTTCTTCATACAACTGCATTTTTCTGCTGTCTTCTTATGTATTATTATTATTATTATTATTATTATTATTATTATTATTATTATTATTTTTATTATTATTATTATTATTATTATTTTTATTATTTGTGTGTATTCGTGACTCATTTTTCGTTTCGTGAGGGATGTTTTGGTATGGTTCCTCCTCCTCCTCCTCCTCCTCCTCCTCCTCCTCCTCCTTCTCCTTCTCCTTGTACTTCACCTCTCCATCTTTTCCAAGGTGACGACTCTCTCTCTCTCTCTCTCTCTCTCTCTCTCTCTCTCTCTCTCTCTCTCTCTCTCTCTCTCTCTCTCTCTCTCTCTCTCTCTCTCTCTCTCTCTCTCTCTCCCTCCTTCCTTCCTTTTTCCTTGCTTTTTTTTATATTGAAAGGCGTCGATGTTCTATATCACCCACCCACCCACCACCCACCCACACACCCACACACCCACCCACCCACCACCCACACACCCACACACCCACCCACGCTTCGTTATGCAAGTTTTCCCCCTCCCTCATTACTTTTTTCCTCTCCCCATTACTTTTTTTCTTCCATTCATTGTTAGTAGTTTCCCTCCCTTGTTTCCATTTATTCATTCCCTTTTTTTCCTTTTTTTCCCTTTCATGATCATCGTATCTTTTTTTTCCGTGTTCGTAACAAAAGTTTGATTCACCTGTTTGTAATCTCCCTGTATTTTTTTTTATTTATTATTTTTTTCACTTGTATTTCCTCCCATCCCCCGTCTCTCTCTCTCTCTCTCTCTCTCTCTCTCTCTCTCTCTCTCTCTCTCTCTCTCTCTCTCTCTCTCTCTCTCTCTCTCTCTCTCTCTCTCTCTCTCCAGTTCCCTTTCACTGTGTATATATTCTTTTATTTTCTTTCCTCTGTTTTTTATTGTCTATACTTCCCTTTCATCAGAGAGAGAGAGAGAGAGAGAGAGAGAGAGAGAGAGAGAGAGAGAGAGAGAGAGAGAGAGAGAGAGAGAGAGAGACCTTCATGGCATAAAGGGAAAAATGTGTTTGTCTCCACGGGGTATGAGTGGAAGAGGAGGAAGAGGAAGAAGAAGAGGATTAGGGAGAAGAAGAAGAAGAAGAAGAGGAGGAGGAAGAAAAGCAGGAAGGGGAGGAAAAGATGGCAAGAGTACGTAGGAGATACATGCATATGCTGCTGCTGCTGCTACTACTACTACTACTACTACTACTACTACTACTACTACTACTACTACTACTACTACTACTACTACTACTACTACTACTAGTATATTCTTGTTTTCTTGTTCTTTTTTTTGTTTTTGTTATTACTATGTGAATATTAATACGTTCAGATTCTCTCTCTCTCTCTCTCTCTCTCTCTCTCTCTCTCTCTCTCTCTCTCTCTCTCTCTCTCTCTCTCTCTCTCTCTCTCTCTCTCTCTCTCTCTCTCTCTCTCTCTCTCTCTCTCTCTCTCTCTTTATTCCACACACACACACACACACACACACACACACACACACACACACACACACACACACACACACACACACACACACACACACACACACACACACACACACACACACACACACACACACACATTTTGGCACTTGAGTCCTGCATTACTGGCCGTGGCACGCGTGATATGGGTGCATGCCAAGCGTCATTGCTCTCTCTCTCTCTCTCTCTCTCTCTCTCTCTCTCTCTCTCTCTCTCTCTCTCTCTCTCTCTCTCTCTCTCTCTCTCTCTCTCTCTCTCTCTCTCTCTCTCTCTCATATCATCTCATCTCATCTAAAATCACATTCTCTCTAGAACATGTTTGACGAAGAAGGAGGAGGAGGAAGAGGAGTAGGAGGGGGAGAAGGAGAAATTGAAAGAAAAGGTGAAAGGTATTTATAATTACAAGAGGAGGAAGAAGAAGAAAAGGAGGGGGAGAAGGAGTTGGTGGAGAAGGAAGAGGAGGAGGAAGAGGAGAGAAAAATATAAAAGGAGAAAGAAAAAAATGACACTGGCGGAAGGAGAAAGAGCAGGTGGATAATGATGATGATGATGATGATGATGAGGAGGAGGAGGAGGAGGAGGAGGAGGAGGAGGACGACGAGGAGGAGGAGAAGGAGGAGGAGGAGGAGGAGAAGGGAGAGAAAAAAATAAATGACATCAGGAAAATATTGAGTGATACGAACAGAATATGGAAAGCAGAACATCATTAGTGAGAGAGAGAGAGAGAGAGAGAGAGAGAGAGAGAGAGAGAGAGAGAGAGAGAGAGAGAGAGAGAGAGAGAGAGACTGTCGTCAGGAACTAGAGTAGAAGTAGAAATTGGAAGAGGAAAACAAGCAAAGAAAAAAAAAGGAAATGAAAAAGGAGGAATGAGAAAATAAAGAAAATAAAGCAAAGAAGGGAAGTGAAGAAGGAGGACAAGGAAGAGGAAGAAGTGAGAGCATCATTATGGGAACAGAAATATCCTAAATATAAAATAGAAAGGAAGAAGAAAAAGAAGGAAGATGAAGAAGAATTAGAACAACATCTACAACTACAACAACAACAACAACAACAACAACAACGACAATAACATCAACAACGAATCACACAGGACAACCAAACAGCAGCAGACCTTTAGGCCCTGTAAGACTATTTGGGAAGTACAACTACTAACTACCAACAGATTAAAGAGACAGGACAGTAAAGTAGAAGGCTCCTCCCCACCCACCACTCCCTTCAGTTTGTTGAAGAGGAGGAGGAGGAGGAATAGGAAGAGAATAGGATGCTTAAGGAGAAGGAATAAAAGAAGTCTAGGAAAAACAGAAAGGAACATAATGAAAAACGAAAATACGGATAAAAAAAAGAAAAGAAAAGGAAGAGAGGGAGGAATATGATATGAGGAATAGTAGACGACGAATAAGGAAACAGTAGGAAGAGGAGGTGGAAGAATAGGGAAATAACCAGCAAGAAAAAGAAAACACAAGGAGGCGGAGGAGGAGGAAACAACCGTATTAGTAGGAGAAACTGTAGGAGGAAGAGAAGGGAACAGTAGGTGGAAAAGGAAGGAGAGGGAGAGAGGAAGAGCACAGATGAGAAGAGAAAGAAGAAAAAAATGAATTAAAAGGAAGAGAAGTCAGAATAGGAAGAGGGGGAGGAGGGGGAGGAAACGGGAGGAAACAGGAAAAGGGTGAAACAGGCAAATAAAACAAACGAAAGAAATAAGAGGAGGAGGAAAAGGAAACCGCCGGAGGAAACAGTAGATGGTGAAGCACTAGCAGGAAACAGTCGAAGGAAATTGAAACATAAGGAAGAAGAAGAATAGTAGAAAGTAAACGAAGGAAACAGTAGAAGCAAACAGCGGGAGGAAGAGAAAGAAAGGGGAAAAAAAAGGCAAAGGAAGAGGAACAGAAATCAGAAGAAAAGGAAAATGAAGAGTAGAAAGTAGTAGGAGGAAAGATTAGAAGGAAACAGAAACAGGAGAAGGAACAGGAACATTAGAAAACAGACGAAGGAAACAAGAAAAACAAACAGAAAAAAAGCAGGAAAGAGGAGGAGGAGGAGGAGGTTGAAGAGGAGGAAGAGGAGGAGAATAATATAGTAGGAGGAAACAGCAACAACAGAAAAAAAAGGAGTAACAGCAGCGGGAGGAACAGGAGGAGCAGCAGCAGCGGGGGCAGGAGTCAGGAGCGGAGGCCCCCGGGGTGAGTTTCTGCGGCCCGAAGATCAATACTGTCCCGCCGCCCCTCACCTCCCCTCGCCCCCGCCCCCGCCCCCGCCCCGACCCGACCCACTGCCCTGCTGCCTCTCTCTCTCTCTCTCTCTCTCTCTCTCTCTCTCTCTCTCTCTCTCTCTCTCTCTCTCTCTCTCTCTCTCTCTCTCTCTCTCTCTCTCTCTCTCTCTCTCTCTCTCTCTCTCTCTCTCTCTCTCTCTCTCTCTCTCTCTCTCTCTCTCTCTCTCTCTCTCTCTCTGTTGTTGTGAAGATAGTTTTTTCTTCCGTTTTCTATGTTTATTTTCCTCCTCCTCCTCCTCCTCCTCCTCCTCCTCCTCCTCCTCCTCCTCCTCCTCCTCCTCCTCCTCCTCCTCCTCTAGTATTATACAATCACGGCAACTGTTATTTTTTTTTTCTTTTCCGGCTGTTTACTGTATTTACCTTGCCGACACACACACACACACACACACACACACACACACACACACACACACACACACACACACACACACACACACACACACACACACACACACACACACTTAAATTATTAAATACCTTAAAAAGTAAATAAACCAAGCAGGAGCAAAGAAAAGTGTGTTCAAAGTATCCTTATAAAAAAAAAAATTTCCTATTTTCCCCTTTTTCCTTTCTTATCTCCTTTTTTTTTCCCCTAAGGCGTGGGAGGAAAGTGGCCAACTGTTGTGATGAGATACTGCAGGTGTGGTTACAGATGTGGACGGGAGGAGGTGTGGGGGAAGTGAGTGGGTGATATGTACGTGCGTAAGTGTGTAGGGAAGAGGTGTGAACAGGTGAAGGTGTAAGTGGGTACGGGTCTTAGTAAGTATATGTGGATGGGATGAGATTGTGGGCTAAGGGTGTAGATGGGTCTGTGTGTGTGTGTGTGTGTGTGTGTGTGTGTGTGTGTGTGTGTGTGTGTGTGTGTGTGTGTGTGAGGTGTGGGCGGAGTAAAGATATTGTTATGGTTCTTGGGAGCGGCTGTTTTAATCTGCTCGTTTACCTGTGTGTAGTAGCGCCAGGTGAGGTGAGGGGAAGGAAGAGGGGAAGGAAGGAAGAAGGGAGTAAAAGGAGAGGGGAGAAAATGAGAGAAGTGTTGAATGAAGGGGCGGA
Organism: Scylla paramamosain; assembly: GCF_035594125.1. Taxonomy (NCBI): domain Eukaryota; kingdom Metazoa; phylum Arthropoda; class Malacostraca; order Decapoda; family Portunidae; genus Scylla; species Scylla paramamosain. Next base: position 13,072,764 of record NC_087162.1, on the reverse strand, counting down.
GGGGGAAAAAAAAACCACTGAAAGCAAGGAAACCAGTGGAAAGTGAGGAGAGGAAAGAATGGAAAGTGAGAGGAGAGAAGAAGAGGAAGTGAAATAAAGAAGGACGCAGTGAGATGTGAGGGGAGAAAAATAAAGGATGATAGAAGAAAAAAGAGAAAAAAATGTAAAAGAGGGAGAAGGAAAAAAGGAAAACCGTAAGAGTATGGAGGAAAAGAGGAAAATGGGAATTAGAGATGAAAATAAAAAATGAAAAAAAGAAGAGTAAAGTTGAAGAAGATACTAATCCAAAGAGGAAAACGGGCTCAGAACGGAGGGAAAGAATGATGAAACAGAGAGAGAGAGAGAGAGAGAGAGAGAGAGAGAGAGAGAGAGAGAGAGAGAGAGAGAGAGAGAGAGAGAGAGAGAGAGAGGTAGGTAGTCATGATATTGCCTTCTCCTCGTCCTCCTCCTCCTCCGGCCAGCATGCAGCTTCATAAACTTTTAATTAGATATTTTACAAGTTTGAACATGATGAGGCGCCTTCTTCTTCACTGACTTGAGGCAACCGTGACACACTATTATTATTATTATTATTATTATTATTATTATTATTATTATTATTATTATTAGTAGTAGTAGTAGTAGTAGTAGTAGTAGTAGTAAGAGGAGGAGGTAAAAAGTATAAGAAAAAATGTTGAAAAAGGAGGAAAAACTAAGATCGAAAAATAGAAGGAAGAGGAAGGAAGGAAAAGTGTAATTAGTAGTAATAGGAGGAGATGGTGGAAGAGGAAGAGGAGGAACAGAAGATAAATATAAATAAGGCAAGCGTCAGAAAAAAATGAAGAAAATCAGGAAAAAAAGAAGAGGTAGTCATTAGTAGTAGTAGTAGTTGTTGTTGTTGTTGTTGTTGTGGCAGCAGCAGTAGTGATGATAATAAGGACTAATAACAACAACACTACTACTACTACTACTACTACTACTACTACTACTACTACTACTACTACTACTACTACTACTACTAATAATAATAATAATAATAATAACAACAAAAATAATACAGTAATACAAAAAACAATGATTAGAAGAAAAAAAAGAAAATAATATGAAAAAAACACCACCACCATCACCACCACTAACAATACCACCACCACCACCACTAACAACAACAACAACAACAACAACAAAAACAACAACAACAACAACAACAAAGCAGCAGCAAGACAACGGCAGGGGAGGTGGTGAGTGCAGTAATGAGGCAGCATCGATCACCTCACACCTCACGCCTCCTCACCTTGGCCTGACGCGGGGACTCCTACAGGGGCGTGAAGGGCGCACTGAAATCTTGACATTCTTGAGGGGGAGGAGGAGGAGGAGGAGGAGGAGGAGGAGGAGGAGGAGGAGGAGGAGGAGGAGGAGGAGGAGGAGGAGGGACTACAGCCATCTTACTTTCCTCCCATCATCCCTCTTTCATTCCTTTTATTCCCTCTTTTTCTTTCTTTTTTTCTTTCTTTTTTTCTCTTCCTTTATTCCTTTCCTTTCATTCCCTTTCGATTTTTCGTTTTCTACTCATGTCATCATTTTCCTTCTTCCTTTTTCCTTCCTTGCTTCCTTCCTTCCTTTCATTTATTTTATTATCCCTTCCTGCTCGTCATTGTGTCCACCTTTCTTTCCTTTCCTTTATTTTCACCATTTCTTCCTCTCCTTTCTTTTCTTTATTTCAATTTCTCTCTCTCTCTCTCTCTCTCTCTCTCTCTCTCTCTCTCTCTCTCTCTCTCTCTCTCTCTCTCTCTCTCTCTCTCTCTCTCTCAATCACGATGTTCATCTTTCTTATATGTTTCTTTGGATTCCTTCTTGTTTATCTTGTGTTTCCTTGCTTTGATTTATCACTCCCTTCCTTCCTTCCTTTTCTATTCTTTTATAACAGCCAACGTATCTCCCATCCTCCCTACTTCTTCCTCCGCCTCCTCCTCCTCCTGAAGGGTTTGATGTCTGGATCAAAGAAGGGAAGGACAATCTCGCTTATTTTCACCTTTTGAAAGAAAACGAGAAGGGAGTGGTGACTTTGTTGCTAATTGTTATTGTTTTCCTTGTTTCTGCTACTGTTACTGTTTCTGCTATTGGTACTACTACTACTACTACTACTACTACTACTACTACTACTACTACTACTACTACTACTACTACTACTACTACTACTACTACATACCATTCTCTCCGCTTCCAAAAATCTTCCTACTAAATTCATGTTTGTGTTAGTTTTGACTCTACTACTACTACTACTACTACTACTACTACTACTACTACTACTACTACTACTACTACTACTACTACTACTACTACTACTACTATTACCCACTCCAAGTAAAAATCCTGCTATTAAATCTCTCTCTCTCTCTCTCTCTCTCTCTCTCTCTCTCTCTCTCTCTCTCTCTCTCTCTCTCTCTCTCTCTCTCTCTCTCTCTCTCCTCCAGTTTGTTGAAAATCATAGTGATAAAAAGAAAATTATATGACTGTGTGTGTGTGTGTGTGTGTGTGTGTGTGTGTGTGTGTGTGTGTGTGTGTGTGTCACTACATAGGTTTCTTTTTATTCTTGTTATGGGGAAAGCTCTGGCTCTTCTTTATGTGTTCTCTTTCATTATATGCTTGAGAGAGAGAGAGAGAGAGAGAGAGAGAGAGAGAGAGAGAGAGAGAGAGAGAGAGAGAGAGAGAGAGAGAGAGAGAGAGAGAGAGAGAGATCACCAGCACCACCACCACCGCCACACATCACCAGCAGTGTCCCTAATTCGATTTTCATGGTGTGTGTGTGTGTGTGTGTGTGTGTGTGTGTGTGTGTGTGTGTGTGTGTGTGTGTGTGTGTGTGTGTGTGTGTCTGGCTAGTAGGTCGCGAGCGTCACCGTGTAGACAAATATACGCTAATTGATCAAACAAACAAACGCCTCGACAATTGATCTCTGGTGTCCCTCTGACAGAAAAGTCTTTGTCCAGAGAGAGAGAGAGAGAGAGAGAGAGAGAGAGAGAGAGAGAGAGAGAGAGAGAGAGAGAGAGAGAGAGAGAGAGAGAGGATGATAACTTGAGCGTGTAAAATCGTGTGTGTGTGTGTGTGTGTGTGTGTGTGTGTGTGTGTGTGTGTGTGTGTGTGTGTGTGTGTTAAATGTACCGCGAAGATGGTGAGTAAGTGATGAGTGTACAAATGTGAGTGTGTAAATAGCAAATCGGATTAGAAGTTACACACACACACACACACACACACACACACACACACACACACACACACACACACACACACTGCAGCATCAAATATCTCACAGGAACACTTATAAATTTTGGACCGCCTCGCTTGTCTACTCTCGGTGGCGTGTGGTGCATGAAGTGTGGTGCATGGTGTGTGGCGTGTGGGATGTGGTGTGCGCCAAGACCCTGCAGTAGTCTGGAGTCTCAAAAAGCTGCAGCGGCGACAGAAGGTAGGGTAAAAATGTGTAGTGGATGTGAGGTTGTCGCGACCTACTAGAGGCTTTGGCGTCTTCGGGAGGATTTAGTGAGTTAAGTGAGGGTCATGTGTGCTTGGATATGGGTTGGGTTGGGTTTGGTTTGGTTTTCTGTAGTTTAAACTTGATTACGTCTTGTAAAATAAGGTTTGTTTGGTGGTTAGGTATAGTTTAGGAAAGCCAGTTTGGTTACTAATGTTAGGCAAGGTTTGTTAGTTTGGTTTGATTTTGGTTTTAGTTTAATTCGGTTAAGATGAGTTTGGTAGTAAAGTAGATTAGCATATGTAAAGTAACGTGATGTAAGGCAGGTCAGGTTAAATTGCAAGTAGAAATATTGCTATCAGTGAAATGTGATGATGATGATAATAATAAGGTAAGACAGGTTAGGTTAGATCATGTTACTTAAGGTTACATTGTGTTAAATTACGTTAGGTCACTTAAAAAGTTTGGTAAGTCACATGGTCATAGCTTACATTAAGTTCGTTTTGGTTACGTTAGGTCAGGTTATGTTAGGTTATATTATATTTGGGCTGGATTGGATTGGACTAGGTTAGATTAAGTTAGGTAAGATATGGTCAGGTAAGTAAGGATTATGTTTATAGGTCAGGTTAGGTTATGCCAGGATAGGTTAGGTTAAATCGTGCCACACAACGATTGGCCACAACACGACTGAACTCACACTGAAATATAGAAATAGTTGCACGAGCAGCGAGTCCTGAGCAATGTGGGAAGGCTTTGTTTAGCTTCATTCCCTTTAATTATGATGCGGCGTGTGAGTGTTGGCACAGTCACCGCCCTGACCTCCACGCCGAGCCCTGACATCCGGGTGGCCTCTCAGAGCTTGTTAAGACGCTCCACTGTGCGTGAGACAACTGCACCGAGGAATTAGGAGAGTCAGAATAGCATGACACTATAATTAAAATACTTTCTCGTAAGTTAGAATAGTCGATTGTAAAGCAGGGTAGAATTTTTTAAGTATTTTTAAGTGAGAAGCCAAGACACGCTGTTGTAAGCCAGGACTGTATGGACGAATTAAGAATGTTTGAAGTCAGAATTGCGTGGAAAAAAAAAACTAGGCTTAAAATACTCCCATGTAATTCAGAAATGTTTGTTGTAAGCCAAGATTGTGGGAAGGAATTGCGAGAGTCTCCTTTTAAGTCAGAATTAGAACAGGGTTATCGTATTTTGGAATTGCATGAAACTAGAATGAAAATAGTTTATTGTAAGTTAAAATTCTACGAAACTAAAACTGAAATAGTCTGTTGTAAGCCAGGAATGTGTGAAACTAGAATCACTCCCATAACAATGAGTCAAATAAAAGATAAAAGAAAGATAAAGAAAAAAAGGAGTAGAAAAAGAAAAATCAACTTCAAAATACCCAAAGCAGTACACACAACACAACACAACAACACAACTTGACAGCAGAATACAGGAAGGAGCAAGGACGGCAGGAGAATACAGTATTAGAGAAGGGGCTGTGGGGGGGGGGTGATACAAGGAGCAGCTACTGACCTAATATCGTATCGCGGCAGCATCAACATAAGACTGTCCCACCAGGCCCACCAGACACCCGCCAGCCGCGCCCTCATCAGTGGTGGGGGCGTGTCTGGCATCGCCCTGCACTCCCCGCCCATCCCCACGCCCTTCTTCCCCAAAACAGACTTGCTCTCCTATAATGCTTTTTTTTTTTCTTACCATGTATCTTCTTTCCTCATGTTCCTGTTCTTCTGATGCCTCTAGTCTTTCCTTATCTTGTTTCTCTTCTTCCTTAGTACTGTCTTAGTCTACCAATGCCTCAGTCAGACCCTTTACTTGTTCCCATCAACACGTCTATTCTTTCCCTGCACATTCTTGGCGTTCTCTACCACACTCCTTCTAATACATCTTTCCTTCTCCCAGACATATCCTTTTCTTCCCTCACACATCTCTCCTTCCCCCAAACACATCTTTTCTTCCTCAGCACGTCTCAAAACCACGTCCTTCCCTTCCCCCTACCCCAGTAGTTCTATGTGGTACTAGAATATTCAATCAGTCTATCAGTTTTTCTGTTTACTGTGTCTTTCTATAAAACTACGTATTTATTTCTGTAATTGTCTTTTTATTTACTTACCTGTTTATCCATCCATCCATCCATCCATCCATCCATCCATCCATCCATCCATCCATCTACTCTTAGCCACACCCATATCCTTTCACAACACACGTCCTTTCCTTTCCCTTTCCCTCCACACCACTACCCCCTCCCTCTACGCCTCCCTCCATCCAGCCTCCCTCCCCAGACTATTCCCCACCATGCCTCGCTATGATACAAGAATAACTAGCAGTGTGCCGCGGGGAGTCATCTGCATAACCCAACTTTCAGGAGACACAAGCGGGGTTATCATTGCATTTGGGCCGCTGTTCCCGTTGTTAGCCTGCCAGGGGAGGGAAGGAGAGAGACTAAGGGGTGACAAGGGATGGGAGAGGGACGGAGAGGGAAGGAGCGGGTCTAGAACTGTGACAATGGGCCATATTCTGAAACGCTTCTGCTCGCAACTACACTACTTTACAAAACGCTTTATATAGTTGAAGTTACATGTGTTTTTAATGATGTCTTGATGGGTCTAGTGACAGATGAACAAGATTTCTACCTTATTAACAGGAGAAACAGTCTTGAAAATCCGGCTAATCATTTATGTGGCCTTTGAAAATAGTCGTGGTGAGGGCAAAGCGTTGCAGAATACGGGCCAAAGGAAGGAGAGGGAAGGAGGAGGAGGTCCGGGACTGGGCTGGATGGCGTAGAAGGGTCTGAAGGGGAGACATCTAGCGCCGCCAACACACACTGCTGTGCTGTTGCTTCTTGACAGGAAGTGAATTGAGGAGAAGGAAAGGGAAACAGTTTGGTGTAAATTTTGTAGTGTGTGTAGGAATGTGAGTAGAGGGAGGTTTGAGGTGTGATTCAGAGAGAGAGAGAGAGAGAGAGAGAGAGAGAGAGAGAGAGAGAGAGAGAGAGAGAGACGGGCGACTAGATAAAAGCAAAATTCAGAAAAAAAGGAATGATGAAATTAAAAGATATAAGGCATGAAAATAAAGATATGTGTAATGTGGAGAATGAGTTGAAAAAAGGAAATAATAGATATGAGATGTAAGAAATGAGTAAAAATATCCGGTAAATTAATAATAGAGACGGTTGAATAGTTTCATCACGTTTATACAGCAAAGGGAATTGGAACAAATGAAGAGAGAGATAACAGAATAAGTTTTTACACTTTTCAAATAAGAATGATAAGAAAAAAAGAGAGAATAGAATAACTTTTTACACGTTTTAATGTGAGAAAGAAAATATAAGAACAAACAATATGGAGATAATGAAATAACTTTACACATGTTTCATCAAGAAGAGAATCGTAATAAACAGGAAGAGAGTTGATAGAAAAGGACGTAACTGAGGAAACTTTTACGCCTTTCAAGAAGGAAATCAGATAATAAATAAGAACGATAAATAATAGAAAGAGGAATACAAATTTTATCCGGAACACAACCAGAGAACATTACCAAGAAACAACTATAACAACTTTTTCCTTCCGCACATTTCACCAGGAAGGGAGTGAGGCAGTAATGTAATGAGAAAAAGGAGTATACTAAGAGTCAAATTAATTAAGTGGAGTCAAATAATTAAGTTAATTCCGCCGACAAACGAGGCAACGAGAATTATGGAACGAGCTGATTGAAATGGACTAATGATCCAACCAGTTCATGCAGTCCCCGCCTCGCCAATTAAAGGACTCCGGAGTGGCTGGCGGGGAGGAGGGAGTGTACCGGTGGCGATGTGATGACTTGACGGGGAAGGAAGTGACGGAGAAGAGGACAGGAAGTGATGTACCAGTAGTTATAGTAAGTCGCAGAGGAAGACAGTGAAGGAAAGTGAAGATGTGAAAAAAAAAGTGAAGGAGATAAAACGAAGGCAGAGTAATTCAAGTGCAGGAAAGTGAAGAAGTGAGGGAGAAGCGAAGGACAGAGATATTAATGTACAGGTTTGTAATGACCAGCTGAGGAAGATGAAGGAAAGGGAGGGGCAAGAGAAGGACAGAGGAACTAATGTACTTAGTTATTTTGACTCGATGAAGAGGAAAGTGAAGGAAAGTGAGAGAAGTGAGGGAGGTGAAGTGAAGGACTGAGGAACCGATGGTTGTGTTGACTCGTTGAGGAAGTGAAGAAAAATGAGAGAAATTTAAGCAACGAAATTTTCAAATGATAAACTTTCTATATCAACGATTTTTTCAATAGCAGATTTCTCCAATAACACAAATTTCTCCAATAACATAAATTTTCTTCAGGTTGTCATTTTCCCTCCGCACTTCTTCGCTTCCTTCACTTTCTTCAGTATCATGGCTCTCGTGCTCACATCTTCATCACCTTCCCTGCGGCTTCCCTCCTTTCTTTCCTCTCCATTTTCTTCCTTCCCTTCCCTTCCCTTCCCGTCCCTTCCCTTCTTTCACCATTTACTCACCCTTACACTCACACACCAACACACTTCACTCACACACACCCCCAAACACACCCACACACTCACACCCTCCCACAAACACTCCCACCACCACGCACTAACTCGCACCCTTCCACAAACACACCTACACACGCACTCCCAGCACTCCCAACACGCACCCAACGCAGTCATTCCACCCTCTTAACCACCTACTCCCACCTCCGTGACTCTCATAAACAGGCCACACTAGCAAACGTAAACAAACAGGGTGACCAAAAAAGGCAATAAGAGTGAGAATGAATGAAGGACCTTGTGCAGAGAGAGAGAGAGAGAGAGAGAGAGAGAGAGAGAGAGAGAGAGAGAGAGAGAGAGAGAGAGAGAGAGAGAGAGAGAGAGAGTCACGTACCTGTCCTTTCACCTGTAGCGCCCTCAGTTGTGCTAATACTCGCAGCGGTTGTTGGTGGCAGATAAGTTTGTCAGGAACGCGAGGAAATGGAGGCTTGAGGCTAGTAAGGAAAACAGCCAACGTGCAGAACCGAGGGGGAAAAAACACTAGGGAGGCCAAATAGAGGCGTGCATGGACTGGCGAGGGGAAACAGGCGGTGTAAAGAGGGGAAACGGGAAAAGCAACAAGGGAATCTGCAGAATGGAAATATATAGTATGTGTTTGTAAGATAGAGAAGGAGAAGGAAGGAAATAACGATTGTATGGAAGGAAAGGGAAGGGAAGGGAGTGTTTGCAATATAGGGTAGGAAAGGAAAGGGAAAAAAGGAAGAGTGTATGATAGAGGAGAGAGGTGAAAAATGTTTGGAAGGGAAGGAAAAGAGGAGTGTTTGCAATATCGTATAGGAAAGGAAAGGGAAAAAGGGAAAAGTATGTATGATATGGAAGGGGGAGGGAAGGGAAAGAGTCTGTATGGAAGGGAATAGGGAGTGTTTGCAAAGTGAAGGAAAGGGAATAGAAAAGGGAGCGTTTACATCTAAGTGGAGAAGAAAAGGGAAGGGAAAAGTGAAAGTGAATGCTGGGAAGGTTAGGAAGGGAAGGGAAGGGAGAAGAGAATGGCCTTAGGATAGGGAAAGGAAAATGGTCATCTGTTAAGAGAGGAGGAGAAGAGAGGGTAGACTACGGGAAGGTAGGTAGGGAGGTGAAAGTGAATGTGTGCAGGGAATGGAAGGAAAGAAAGGTGAAAAAAAGATACAATTTACAAAGTGAGAAAGGGGAAAAGAGCATTTGCAAAGTGAGGAAGGGAAGAGAGAGAGAGAGAGAGAGAGAGAGAGAGAGAGAGAGAGAGAGAGAGAGAGAGAGAGAGAGAGAGAGAGAGAGAGAGAGAGAGGTAGGGAAGGGCCTTGGCTACGCTGTTTGGGGTGTTTTAAAGGGAAGGCTGTGAGGTGTGGCCATAACTGTTGTTTTTGTAATGGGACTGTCAAGGACGAGCCGTGGAGAGCAGTTACCTGTGCTTGTGTGTGTGTGTGTGTGTGTGTGTGTGTGTGTGTGTGTGTGTGTGTGTGTGTGTGTGTGTGTGTGTGTGCCTAGGGGCTGGAGCGTGTGGCGGCTACTAATATGTTGGTAGGTAGAAAGGCGAGGCTAGGGTGTTGTGAGGCAGGCCGTGTATGTGCGGTGAGAAGTGTCTGGGGAATGACCAATGCGTACACCAGATTGATAAGGTAGAGATAAGTAAAGGGATTAGAAAGTTTATTGATTGGATGAGTACACAGAGCGCTTGAAAGGCAAAAGTCAAGAGTAAGGGAATGACAGAAACGACAGAAACGTTGATTAGGTTGGAAGGGAAAGAAAATGAAAGAGATTAGAAAGTGCATGGTTTGGTTGAGTACAAAAGTTCTTCAAGGGGAAAATTAAAGAGCAAGATATGATAGAAGTGTAGATTGAG
>NC_087162.1:13042947-13060447 GCF_035594125.1 Scylla paramamosain | reverse complement strand
TAAAGGAGAGAAACATGAGAATAGAAAGAGTAAAGAAAAAGAATTGAATTGAGAAAAAGGAGGAAAAAAAGAAAAGAGGAAGAGGGAAAAAAATATATATATATATATTCTACATGAAAGACAAGATATTTAACAGAAGAGGAAGGAATGCTACTGAAATGTGTGTGTGTGTGTGTGTGTGTGTGTGTGTGTGTGTGTGTGTGTGTGTGTGTGTGTGTGTGTGTGTGTGTGTGCCGTCATCTGTTGGATAATATAGCTTAACGTCACCTGTTCCTCTTCTTCTTTTCCTCCTCTTTCTTCGTCTTGTGTCTTATCCTTTCCTTCCCCCCTCCCTCCCTCCCTCCCTCCCACGTGTTCCTTCATCCCTTCCTCCTCCTTCCTCTTCCATGCTCTGCCTTCATCTCACCTTTATCTTTTCTTTTCCCTCCTTCCTTGTTCTCTCTCTCTCTCTCTCTCTCTCTCTCTCTCTCTCTCTCTCTCTCTCTCTCTCTCTCTCTCTCTCTCTCTCTCTCTCTCCTTTATTCTCTTGTCCTTTCTTCTTTTCCTCCCTTGTACCTTCCCTCTCCTCTTCTTTCATAATTTTTCTTATCTTCCATCCTCTTCAATGTTTTCTTCTTCTCTAAAGCCTTTACCTCCTCCTCCTCCTCCTCCTCCTCCATGGCTTGTTTTTTCCCACCTGTTCTTACCTGTTCTGTTCAAATTTTCACCTGGGGGCCGAAGGGATCAAACAGAGAACACGTGAACAAAAGAAAATTATACACGAGAGAGAGAGAGAGAGAGAGAGAGAGAGAGAGAGAGAGAGAGAGAGAGAGAGAGAGAGAGAGAGAGAGAGAGAGAGGTTTAATTTCTTGACTAATACCAAGGATAAATTAATCATATCTTGTAAGTTAAAATGCTACATTCATATTTTAGAGCATAATCACGTAGCTGTACATTCACACACTAGTTAATATGAGCATACCTCCTCCGTCTCATCCTAACATTCTGAGCTCACCTCACCAACCTCACCTGTTTCCTCACCAACCTTAACGAAAAAGAATGACAACACACAGATTCCCACACTACATAGTTATTATTTTACATGATTACCTAAACAGTCACAAACACACACACACACACTAGTTAATACAAGCACACCTTTACCTCACACTGTCTTACTCCCAACCCACACCTGTTTTCTGACACTCTCCAACGAAAAACATAATTACAATCCATAGGTATCACACTACGCAGCCGTTTTGATACCGAACTACTTACTCGTATACACACACACACTAATTAATACAAAGCACACCTTCACCACATCAATGATATTTTTCAACCCCAGCGAAAGAGGGAAAAGAAATCATAACATCACACCCTCAAATTTCACACACCCACCCACTTACTTCAACACACACACACACACACACACACACACACACACACACGTCACTTCAAACACTCCCTACCTCACCACCACCTCACCCTATCCCATTCCCAAGCTTTACTCATTGTTCCCTCTTTCTCCCGCGCCTTAGAAAATGTTGTTTACCTTTGAAGGCTAATTGAACTCAAAGATGTTTCAGGTAAGAACGCGCCACTCTTCTCTGGGCGGCGGTGAATGGGCGGGCTTGTGAAAGAGAGGAGAGGGCGGGGCTGCGGCGAGGAGGAGGAGGAGGAGGAGGAGGAGGAGGAGTGTGTAAAGAGGTGGTAGAAGGGAACGAGAAGAAAGGATGGAGACTGTAAGCGTGGAAGTTGTGAAGGGAAGGAGAGAAAGGGAAGAGCAAAGGAGGAAGAAAGTGGATAATGTGATAGAGGAAAGGAAAGGGTAGAGGAAGGAGAGGAGGAAAAACTGGAGAAGAGATGGAAGAGGAAAGAAAGAGAAGGGAAGGAGAAGAGGAGAGAGTGGATAAGAGGTGGTAGAGGAAAGGAAAGGAGGAAAAGTGAATAACAAATGCTAGATGAAAGGAAAAAAAAGGGAAGAGAAGGAAAGGAGAGGAGGAGGAAAAGTTGATAAGAGGTGGTAGAGGAGAGGAAAAGGGAAGAATAGAACCTGGAAATTATTATGGAAATGGAGGAAAGGAAATGTAGGAAAGTGGGTGAGATGCTGAAGGAAAGAGAGAGAAAGGGGAACAGGGAATAGAGACTGGGAATGAGTAGTTGTGGTAATAGCGAAGAAAAACAAAATGAACACACGAAGAAAAGGAAGAAATAGAAAGCAAAAGAATAAATATCAAAGTAACGAAAGGAAGAAGAAAGTAAAGATTAATAAACGTGAATATAGAAAAGGAAATAGAAGAGACAGAAATAGTGGAAATGTCTTGGAAGAAGGTAAGAATGAGTAGAAGAGAGAGAGAGAGAGAGAGAGAGAGAGAGAGAGAGAGAGAGAGAGAGAGAGAGAGAGAGAGAGAGAGAGAGAGAGATGGTGGAATAGTTAAGAGGATTAGAGGTAGAGAGCAATAGGGAGAGGTGAGGTGGGTGAACCGAGAGTAATTTGTGGGGTGGAGGGAAAGGAAAGTGTGGAGGACGAGGAAATGTGGGAGGAAGACATGGAGTTATGGGAGGAGGAGGAGGAGGAGGAGGAGGAGGAGGAGGAGTAATAGGTGCCTCTTTGAGTAGGAGGAGAAGGAAGAAGAAGAAGAAGGAAAGGTAACAGAGTTCATTGTGGTCGGGAGAGAGAGAGAGAGAGAGAGAGAGAGAGAGAGAGAGAGAGAGAGAGAGAGAGAGAGAGAGAGAGAGAGAGAGAGAGAGAGAGAGAGAGACGCACGAAACTACTTACACTTAATATATGGAGCGTCTACCAATAGTTATACAATTTCCATCCTAACACTTGTCACTTGGATAATTGATGCGGTGAGGAAGAGGCGATTCACCTGCTGGCCTTGATTGATTTGGTGGTGGTGGTGGTGGTGGTGGCGGTGGTGGTAGTGGTGGTAGTGGTGACACTTGCGTAACGTACCACTTAGACGGACTTACGTATGAGGGATGATAAGTGAATTAGTTTGGCAAGTGTCATACTTCTGTCTCCTGTATTCTTAAATGTTTCGGCTTACGGAGTGATCCAGAGCTCGGACACATTAATATTTGGTGTATGTATTTCATGTATTTCACTCGATAATATCTCCAGTAAGTTGTCTCTTTCTCACGATGCAAAGTTCGATGTTTTTTTATTTCATGCTTATATTCTTTCTTCGTCATTCATTTCGCTTACTTTCTTCCAATCTTTATTTTTTTATTTTCTTTCATTCTTGTTGTTCCGTGTCCTCTTCCTTCTTTCGCGTTTCCTTTCCTTTCGTAGGTTTAAGACACGTGCATTATACAGGAAGTGCCACCTGTAGGCCTGGTGACTTATTGCACCATAAAACTTTCCTTATATTATGTTCTTTTACCAGTACAGTTACCCATTCACAGAATCCAACCCAAGCACAGTCCTTGACACAAGTTGTACAGGGACTGCCATGTGTAGGCCTGACGACTTCTTACATCTTCCCTTATGTTGTGTCCTTTTGCCAGTAGACTAACTCACCAGGGTACAGGAAAGGAAAGGACATGATGAGGTGGAGGCCTATTGACTTCTTGCATCTTCCCTTATGTCCAGTACTTCACTCTAATTAATTCTGTCAACGCCCAAGCAGTCCTCAGCCACATGTAGTACCTGGCCAGGTGAAGCAAGGCAGGCGAAGTGAAGGACACGATGAGGTGGAGGCGCATGGAACTTATTACACCTCGCCTTGTGTTTTTTATGTAACCACTGATTGGAATTTACGATCGAATTATAGATAGGGAAATGACTCGTGGCCTTGGTGATTGTGCCCACGGCTGTATTGACTCACTCTCACACACACACACACACACACACACACACACACACACACACACACACACACACACACACACACACACACACACACACACACACGGGCTGTCCACAAGGTAAGCTGATCCCCACTGATGTTAAATCCCCACGTATCAATTCACCGCCACTGCCCTTTTTCCTTCCCTTCTTCCTTCTTTCCTTTCTTTGTTTCTTCCTTTCCTTTGTTTTATTTTTTTCTACTTCGTTCATCGTTTGTTTGTTACTTTTCTTTTTTCTTTCCTCCTTTCGTGCGTTCGTTCGTTCGTTCTTTTCTTCCTTTTTTTCCTTCGTTTGTTGGCTTTTTTCGTCCTTTCTTCGTTAGTTCTTTCTTTTCTTGCTTTCTTGTCTTTCGTTTGTTTATTTGTTTTTGCTTTCGTTTGATTATTTGTGGCCTTTTTCATCCCCTCATTTTCCCCTGGGCGAGTCTACCTGACGCACCTAAATAGAATATTTGAGGTTGAATTGTTGTGTAACTGTATCTTTAACGTGTGAATCTCTCTCTCTCTCTCTCTCTCTCTCTCTCTCTCTCTCTCTCTCTCTCTCTCTCTCTCTCTCTCTCTCTCTCTCTCTCTCTCTCTCTCTCTCTCTCTCTCTCTCTCTCTCTCTCTCTCTCTCTCTCTCTCTGGTATAAGGATTTCTCCACTACCTATGAAAAAGTGAAACAAAAAAATCGTATTACTAAACGCAAAAATGCAAGCGTGGAATAAAAGTGAAACTATTTTTTTTCACTCCCTCTCGATCACGCGAGGGAGGCACTTTCTACAATGCTCAGGAAGAAAAAGAGGTGTGGCAAGAAGAGGGGGAAGAGCGGAGGGGCATTTAGCTAGGTGGCGGTAGTATGGCGTGGAAGAGACTCAGTAATCAGATTGGTGTACTTTATTCATATTTGGAGCTTAGCATCGTGGTAATTGTGTGGCATGGAATAGACTTATTAATCAGGTTGCTATACTAAATTTCACATATTGGGTATTCAGTTAGGTGTTAGTTGTGTGGCATGGAATAGACTCAGAAATCAGGTTGTCTTACTCCGTTACTCTGTTCCTTATTTTAGATCAACACAAGCTTCTCGTAGTAGGTGAAGACATAGATAAATAGGTAAATATTCTGTTGATCACACCAGAAATAGCACACATACATTCATATTGTAAAGATCACGGGCCAGTGGTATTCTTAATTCAAATCATACATAACTTAAAGCTTCTGAACATTCAGGAATAAATTCTTAGGTGAGGAGTTGCGAAATGTTAGTGATCATGTTGATTGATGTGGACGTGAGTGGCGTGGCGCTTCACTGTTGAGTGTTTGCTGGGAAATGCTTCATCTGACATTTAGATGGAAAATTTTGGCAATGGATTTATTTATTTATTTTTATTTATTTATTTTATTTTATTTTTTTTTATTAACCAAGGGCATTTAGTTTTCATGCGATTTATTATTGATTTTTATTTATTTATTTATTTATTTATTTTAGCAGACAGGGAGAAAAAGCCAGAAACTTTTGACAACGAAGGAAATAATTTTTTTTTATTTATTTATTTTTTTGATCAATCATTTACATTTTACAAAATTGTACATAATGAAAAAAAAAAGTATTTGCCTAAAGAAACTCACCAACAAAATATTAAGCGAAGATTTTATCGTCTTTATTGGAGCATTTAACTCGGAAAGAAAATTATATTAGTATTGCAAGGTCTTAACGTTAACCTTTCATCCCTCCCACCACCACCATCACCACCACAACCACCACTCGCAGACTTAATAGCGGATCATTGGTGGTGGATTATCGCCGTCTTATTGTGCGGGGTTCGAATCTGGCACGAAAATAACGTATCTAAATACCATAACGAGACTGCCGAGAGAGAGAGAGAGAGAGAGAGAGAGAGAGAGAGAGAGAGAGAGAGAGAGAGAGAGAGAGAGAGAGAGAGAGAGAGAGCCCTGGCCTTTGCTCTCCACCTTATTCATATTTCCATCATATTTCTCCACTTTCATCTTTTCTCATCTTCTTCCACTCTTTCCTCTGTTTTCTCGACCATCCTTTCCGTTTTTTCCTTTTTCTTTCCTTTTTTAATATCTTTCCTTTCTAATTTTCTGTTCTCTTCCTCGGCTTCCTCTCCATTTTCCCAAGTTATTCCTCTTTTTTCTCTTCCTCAAATTTTCTATTTTTCCCTTTTCTTTGTGCTTCCCTTTTTTTCCACCCTATCTTTTTTTAGTTTTATTTTTGTTTGCTTCTCTTTTCCTTTCTCTTTCCCTTTCTCTTCCACTTCCCCATCTTCTTCACCTTCCCCTTCCCTTCCCTTCCCTTCCCTTCCCTTCCCTTCCCTTCCGTCCGTCCGCCCGCTTGCCCTTCCTTCCTTCCTTCCTTCCTTCCTTCTTTGTCCATTCATTTATTCACTATGACATCATTTTCATTATAGAATTCTCTCTCTCTCTCTCTCTCTCTCTCTCTCTCTCTCTCTCTCTCTCTCTCTCTCTCTCTCTCTCTCTCTCTCTCTCTCTCTCTCTCTCTCTCTCTCACACCACATAAGACCAAATACTCAGGAAAACACAAAAGGGTTGAAAAAGAGGAAAGGAAAGCTAAGGGAAAGAATGATAAGTAGAAGAGAGAAAAAAAGAAAGGAGTGAAGAAAAGAGAAGAGAAGGAATGGAGAAAAGAGAAGAGAAGGAATGATTTACCTGTGACGAGAGCGGAAGTGGGGGAGTGAGAAAATTAGTGAGGGGAAGAAAAATGAGAGAAAGAGTGAGCGTGTGAGAAAGTGTGTGTGGGGGCTGAGAGAGAGAGAGAGAGAGAGAGAGAGAGAGAGAGAGAGAGAGAGAGAGAGAGAGAGAGAGAGAGAGAGAGAGAGAGAGAGAGAGATATTCCATAAAACTTAAACTAAGAGAAAATGAAAATAAAACGAAACTAAAACGATATAAATAAAAGCACGAACTTTAATTGGAAACAAAATAACGAAAAAAAAACAATAGAAATACAAACGAAAATGAAACAAAAAAAAAAAAAACGAATGAAACAAAAAGAAAGAACAGAGAGAGAGAGAGAGAGAGAGAGAGAGAGAGAGAGAGAGAGAGAGAGAGAGAGAGAGAGAGAGAGAGAGAGAGAGAGAGACTGCATTACAAAATTATGAGAACACGCCATGGCAAAATACGTACGTTTCGTCCTTAATGAGTCTTGAATTAAAGAACACCAGCTCTGTTCGTGTGCACAAGGGGAGGAGTGAGAGAGAGGAGGCAATAACAGAGAGGACGAAGGAGAAACTACAATAATAATGGAAATAGAAGAGAGGAAGAAAGAAGCAGAGAAAAATACAATTGGGTACGAAGTTAAGATGAAGGTGATAGGATGAGAAAGAAGATAGGGAAAGGAAGGAAGCGATGGAGGAAAGGGCGAAGGAGAATAGGAGAGAGAAGAACAATGAGAGAGAGAGAGAGAGAGAGGGGGGGGTTTGGGTACAAAGTTAATATACAGATGATAGGTGAAGAGGAAGAGGAGGAGAAAGATAAAGAAGAAGAAAAGATAAAAAAAAATAGAGGAGATACAATAAAATGAAGATGAAAGAGAGAAAGAAAAAATAAGGTTTGATACAAAATAAAAATAATAGAAAGATGAAGATGATAAGAGGAAGAGGAGGAGGAGGCGCTAAAGATAAGGGGAGAAAAAAATGCAATAGAAATGGGAGTAAAAGGAAATAAAAAGAAACGGGATTGGGTACAAAGTTAAGATAAAGATGATAGGAGGAGGAGGAGGAGGAGGAGGTGGTAGGGGACGGAGAGAGAGAGAGAGAGAGAGAGAGAGAGAGAGAGAGAGAGAGAGAGAGAGAGAGAGAGAGAGAGAGAGAGAGAGCTGTATTCATAAATAGTAAAAAAAAAAAGTTTTAGAAAAATCATACAAAGGAGGATATAATGAAGTGGTTCTTTCCCTAAAAATAAACAAAATGTGCTGAGAAAAGTAAAATGAAGGAGAGCAGGAGGAGGAGGAGGAGGAGGAGGAGGAGGAGGAGGAGGAGGAGGAGGAGGAGGAGGAGGAGGAGGAAGAGAAGGAAGAGGAGGAGGAGGAGGTTTGGAGTCAGAAGTAGGAAGAATGATCAACACACACACACACACACACACACACACACACACACACACACACACACACACACACACACACACACACACACACACACACACACACACATATTGATTCAACTCGTAAAACTCTTGAAATTAAACTACTCAAGCACAATTCCTGCCACCCACGTAGCCACCACCACCACCACCACCACCACCACCTCACGCCTTCCTCACGCCCTCCCTGTATCATGGAATCCCAGCACGCCTTGAGACAACCTTATTTTACTTTTTCCCTTCCTCTTTTTTCCTCTTTTCAGTTGTCCTCTTGTGTATCCAGGTTCCTCCTCCTCCTCCTCCTCCTCCTCCTCCTCCTCCTCCTCCTCCTCCTCCTCCTCCTCCTTTCCCTCCGTCTCTCTACCTACCTTCTCCCCTCCTCCCTCTCCTCCTCACCTTCCTTCTCCTCTCCCTCCCTCCCTTACACCTGGTTATTATGATGAGCCTCCAGGTAATTGGTCCCCGCCAGACACTGCACCTGGTATAATGATTGTGACCCCTAACCCCCTAACTCCAACCCCACCTCTTAAGGGCATCATGTACTCTCGCCCTTAATTTTCCCATGTTTTCTTTTTTTTATTCTTATTTGTTTTCCTTTCTGTGCTGTACTCCTTTCCTGATTTTTTTTTATTTCTCTTTCTTTTTCTTGTGTTTTCTTTTTTTCTGTTTGATTTTTTTCTTTTCTCTTTCTCATTTTCGTCTCGTCATTTGTTTCCTTTTTTTTTCGTTTTCTCTCCTTTCCCTTCCTCTTTTCTCTTCTTCTCTCCTTCGTTACTTTTCTTCCTTCCTTCCTTCCTTCCTTCCTTCCTTCCTTCCTTCCTTCCTTCCTTCCTTCCTTCCTTCCTTCCTTCCTTCCTTCCTCCCTCCCTCCAATTCCTTTTCTTTCCTCCCTTTCTTCCCTTTCCCTTCTTTTCCTTATCTTATTGGTTCCTCTTCTTTTTACTCTTTTCCTCTTATTACGTTTATTTTTTCCCCATTTCATTTTTTCTCCTCCTCCTCCTCCTCCTCCTCCTCCTCCTCCTTCTCCTCCTCCTCCTCCTCCTCCTCCTCCTCCTCCTCCTCCTCCTCCTCCTCCTCCCGTAAATAAGTCTTAGAGAGAGAGAGAAGGGGGAGACCTATACCTTCCTGCTTTTTATTTTATTTCATTTATTTATTTATTTTTTACATGTCGTGCTCCTGTCATTAATGCACGTGCCCTTTACCTGGTTAGTCGATCGTGCCGCCTCCTCCTCCTCCTCCTCCTCCTCCTCCTCCTCCTCCTCCTCCTCCTCCTCCTCCTCCTCCTCCTCCTCCTCCTCCTCCTCCTCCTCCTCCTCCTCCTCCTCCTCCTCTTCACCACGTACAGTATACTTTATGTAACTCGTAGCCTTTCTAGAGGTCACTTCTACAAACGGCGCTCGCTCGCTACCATCGCCTTTCTCTTGCTACCGACGTATTTCTAAGGAGAGGAACGCGTGGGCATTTCTGCTTACACTTTGAGATTGTTTAGGCTGTAGTTGTTGATCTTGTTTGTTTATTTTTTTCTGTTTTCGAGGTAAAGTTCAGGTACTACAGTGTTATTTATTTATTTATTTTCTTACTTGGATGTATATGTATGCATTTGAAGATTTACGTAGTAGGTGAGATGATAACGACTAACGTGTACGTACTTTTTCGTTTATTTTTACAATGATATACTACTATAGGAAGAGGAGGCGGAGGAGAACTATAAGAAAAAAATAGAAAGACAATGGAAAAAGAGTGGAACAATAAAACTTATTTTCATAACAATAAAAATTGACAAAGGGAGAGGATTTTTAAGAAATAGTTAAGGAATAAAAAAATAAACAATAGAACTTGGAAAAACCCTTAATAAAGAAAGAAAGAAGGAAGAACAGGCAAAAAGGAAAGGATGAGGAAGGAAGAGGAGGAGGGAGAGCTGATATGAATCGTGGTGTTGGTGTGTTGCTATGTATTGCTATGACTTGGAAGGGAGCCAAACACACACACACACACACACACACACACACACACACACACACACACACACACACACACACACACACACACACACACACACACACGTACTAGTACCTGGCGCGCGGACTAGTAATGGTGTGCAGGAGAAGGGAAAGGACAGAGTGGGGAGTGCGGTGCTTGTTAATAGTGTTGTGGAGGATGCACACTCACATAGACTTGGATGTGATGACTAGGAGGATTACGCTGTTTTTTTTTCCTTTTTTCTTTTTTTTTTCTTTTTTGTCTCTCCCTTATTGTTGATTTTTTAAGCCTTCCACTGCAAGTCAATCATTCCCATTATCATGTACATCTTTTAACCCTTTTAACCACTTGGTACACCTTTGCCTAATTGCCAATCACTCTTGAGACATCTTTACTTGTTCTACAGCCACATCCAATCTTTGAACTGGGAAGAATTTACAAAATGTATTGTTTTTCATCGCTAACTTTCTTGTAGATGCTAATAAAGACTTCACACATTGCTTCTGGTGCTGCTGACTGTTTCGTGTCGTAGTGAAAGTGTTAAAAGGGTTATTTCTTGTACTACAGTTTGTCAAAGACGTACTTTTGTAGCTTAAAGATAAAATTAGACCTCATATTCATTTTAACTACAGGATTGTGCTTTTTTTTCTTTATCTTTCTCATAATTAATATTTATTAGAGAGTTATAGAGGCTTGAATACCATGACTACAGGATTGTGCCGTTTTTCTATCACCTATAGTTTTCCTAAGGATAGAAAAATATAGAGGGTTCGATACGATGACTGGGAAGAATGTCTTGTTTTATATTTCCCTACTTTTTTTTTTCTTTTTTTTTCTTTTATAGGATAGAAAGGCACAGAAGGCTCGATACGATGACTGGGAGGATTTGTGTTTTTTAATCTTATTTTTTTTTCTTATAAAGTTAAAAAAAAAATTGTATACGCTGCCTGTAGGATCATGGTGTTTTTCTATCGCATTTTTTTATTTATTTTTTATTAGCGTTGATATTAGTAAATAGTGTTAGATGTTGTTACTAGGAAGATGCACGATTTTTATTTAATACATGTATCTTGATTTACGATATGAAACCATCAACGAAACTACGATATTTATTTTTACTTTTTATTTTACTTTATTCTGTTCTTACATTTCGTGATGATGCGAGGCCTGTCACTACGATTTTCCATTTTTTCTCATTTGTAGATTATGAATATTATGAGAAATAGATCGGACCCTAAAAGAAATAGTGATCAAATTTATGAGTGTGCTGATTTATTTATTTTTTATAATGTAAGTGGGGCACTGACCAAGGGCAACAAAAAGAACAAAAACAAAACAAAAAAGCCCACTGAGGTGCCAGTCCCTATTGAAAAGTGAAAAGAATCACCCAAAATTGGAGGACAAGCGTCTTGAGAACCTCCCTCCTGAAAGAGTTCAAGTTGTAGGAAGGAGGAAAAACATATCCCTGAAATTAAATAGAAAAATAGTAGCAGTAACAGTGTCAGTGCAGCAAAATTCTTGGTAAAAAGGTTCGTAATAAGGCGACGCTGAGGTGTGGCGTGTGGTGCCGGGCCAGCGCTGGTGATCCAGGAGTTGGGCATTGAAGTGCTGGCGGAGGGAAGAGTCACCGCAGTGCAGCTGAGGGAAATTAGTATAAAGTGTACTGGATGGGGAGCCGGGAGGAGGAGGAGGAGGAGGAGGAGGAGGAGGAGGAGGAGGAGGAGTTAAAAGGCAGGAGGAGAAAGAGGGCGATGCTGTAACTATCTGTATATATGGGTTCCTTGCTTTTTTTGTTTTTATTTATTTTTTTCTTATATATTTTCTTCTGTCAGCTATGTACCTGTCCATCTACCTTTTTTTTTCTTCATATTTATTTCATTCAGTCGCATCTTTCCTTTCTTCATTCCTTCCTCCCCCTCCCTTCCTTCCTTCCTTCCTTCCTTCCTTCCTTCCTTCCTTCCTTCCTTCCTTCCTTCCTTCCTTCCTTCCTTCCTTCCTTCCTTCCTTCCTTCCTTCCTTCCTTCCTTCCTTCCTTCCTTTCTTTCTTTCTTTCTTTCTTTCTTTCTTTCTTTCTTTCTTTCTTTCTTTCTTTCTTTCTTTCTTTCTTTCTTTCTTCCTTCCCTCCCTCCCTCCCTCCCTCCCTCCCTCCCTCCCTCCCTCCCTCCATAACGCACCACCACCACCACTACCACCACACAATCATGAACGCATCTCCCACACAAGTCACACGCTAAACACCACCACCGTCACCACCGTCACCACAACACCACAAGTATAACAAGCAAAAGCATAACCACCAACTACCTCTACCACTTATCCACACACCCACACACCCACACACACACAGGGGCAATCAGGGGAGTTACGAAGGCTCCAAGGAACACGAAAGGGCGCGGAGGGCTGGAGGCTTGAGTGTTGTCGGCTAGTGCGGATTTAAAGAGACGCAGCCACGCACGGCGGGAGGCGGCAGCGGGAGGAAGAGGCGGATGCGCTGGTGTCAGAGAGAGAGAGAGAGAGAGAGAGAGAGAGAGAGAGAGAGAGAGAGAGAGAGAGAGAGTACCGTATTCTAAAACACCTCTGCGCTGCACCTCCTCTACATACATTCATAAGGCTCTGCTTGGTTCTACATGGTGACATATTAACAAATTTTTTTCATGTTTAACAGGAGAAACGTTCTTGAGAATCCGGCATATCATCTATGTGGCCTTTTGAAAATAGTCGTGGTGAGAGAGTTAAGCGTTTATGTAAGTGGGCCAGAGAGAGAGAGAGAGAGAGAGAGAGAGAGAGAGAGAGAGAGAGAGAGAGAGAGAGAGAGAGAGAGAGAGAGAGAGAGAGAGAGAGAGAGAGAGAGAGAGAACCATATTAAACATGTTAGACATCTCTCCTCTTCGGCTCTAGTGGAAATCATAATTCTCAAGGGTTTTTTTTTTCATGATTCTAGGGATATTTCAATAAGTATTCCGATTTACTATGAGAAATTATACAAGAAGACCTGACTAATCATTACTCTTACATATCCTTGTGTATGCTCTCATGGAATGTGGTTTTCAGTGGTGTTTTTCATGATTCCAGTGATAGTTCAATAAGTATTCTACATTACTATTGAGAAAAAACATCCATGAAAACTGACTAACCATCACTTGTCTTACCTTTCCTTAAGTTCTAGTGAAAGTTTAGATTTTCAAGGATATTTATTTTTCTAGTGATAGAGGAAAACACCCATGAAAGCCCGATTAGTCATTACTGTGTCACCTCTTCATTACTCTTCTCATCGTCATCCCGGTCACGGCGGCGCTGCAGGGAAGACAAGGGCAGCAGGGAAGAAGTTAATGCGGGACATGATTTATGGCGAGTCTGAGATACGTAATCCAGGCACCTGAATGACTGATGGTGGAGTTATTTATGTTCTGTCTCTTGTATCAGTTTCTTATTTGTTCATTCTTCCTCCTTCCTGACGGTAAAAAGTTACTCTGTTCCTTCTCTTAGACTCACTAGCTTTCTTCTTTCCTTCTTCCTGATGTTGTAGTTAGTATATTCCATCTTACAACCTCTCTCTTTTTCCCTCTTTATTCCTCCTTGATGGCAGAGGCACGGTGTTCCATCTCTTAGGCTCATACCAGCTTACTTTTTCTTCCTTCCTTACTAAGCTTCTACTAAGACTCTTACTAAGACTATTCTCGGTTTTTCAGTAACGCTCGGAGACTTTACGATCGTGTGCCGGGATGTAATAGTGAAGATTGTGTGTGTTCGTGTTTACATTTTTCTGGTTTTTCCTTCGTTCTTCCTGGTGACTAAAAGTTACTCAAGCTTGATCTCTTGCATTCATACAAGCTTCTTTCTTCCTTCTTCGATCCTTATGACAGTTTTTTTAAGCTTCATCTATTAGACTCATGCTAGCTTCCTTCCTCCTCCTTCCTTTTTATTTTCTGGTGACAAGGTTTATCAATGCTTCATTTTTCAGACTCCACCGGCTTCCTTCTTGAATAGAGAATAGAGTTGTTCAAGAGTTATTTTCACCACGAGAAAGGACCAGTTACGAAAAAAGTGGTGAAAAACGAGAAGGAAATTAGACAGTTATTTATATATATATATATATATATATATATATATATATATATATATATATATATATATATATATATATATATATATATATTTTTTTTTTTTTTTTTTTTTTTCTCCGGTGCTTTCGGTGGAAGATTTGTAGTTTTCCTTTTGTTCTAGTAGTAGTTTAAACTCGCTCAAAGATAAAGGGGGAGAAAAAAATAAGTCATGATAAGTTATGATAAGTCATAAGAAAATGAGACATAGTCATTTCATTACATCACTTCTTTTTTTCCAATTTAGTGTTTTCAATGGGAGTTTTATATTTTTCCTCTTTTCCTTTAGTAATGACAAACACAAACACGCAAAGTTAAGGGGCGGAAAAAAAAGAGGCATTTTAGTATGTTTTTTTTTTCGTTATTTCTTTTTCCCCATGTGGTATTTGAAATGGTATATTCATATTTCCCCTTTTCCTACAGCAGTAATATAAGCACAAAGTCACTGGTACAGGAGGAAAAAAAAATAGGCATTGTTAGCATGATCTGATTTTTTTTTTCTTTTTTTATGCGGCGTTTCGTAAAGCAAACAGACAGATACCAGAGTGTAAACAAGAGGGAAACAGAAGGGAAATCGTTAAGCTGTGAGTGTGTGTGTGTGTGTGTGTGTGTGTGTGTGTGTGTGTGTGTGTGTGTGTGTGTGTGTGTGTGTGTGTGTGTGTTTGTCTGTTTTATTGTTTTGTAAAGCAAACCCAAACACAGCAAGCGAAAAGAAACGAGGGTGGAGGATGCAACCAGTGTTCTGTTTTGTTTGTTTTGTTGATCTATATAGTTATTTGTTTATATTTTATCTTCGTCCATAACTTCATACAAACCTGAACGTATAATTGGTATGTGTGTGTGTGTGTGTGTGTGTGTGTGTGTGTGTGTGTGTGTGTGTGTGTGTGTGTACATCCGAGACGATCACACAGATTAAAGAACACACACACACACACACACACACACACACACACACACACACACACACACACACACACACACACACACACACACACACACACACACACACACACACACACACACTGATGTAATGAAGGAGTGCAGTGAGGAGGGAAGGGGGAAGGGAGAGGGGTGATGGAGCCAAAGGGTGAAGGGAGACAAACAAAAGGGCAAAGGTTAAGGGAAAAATGAAGGGAGGGGCCTGAGGGGGAGAAAGGGAGAGAGGGGAAGGAAGCTTTAAGAGAGAGAAGCAAAGGGCATTTAAAGAGAAAGGGAAGAAAGGGAGAAATGGAAAGAACCTTAATGGGGAAGGAAAGGGGATGCGTGAATAATGAATGGAAGGACGGCCAAGGGAAAGAACAAAGGAAGGATACTAAAAGGAGAAAGGAAAGAAAAATATGAAAGAAAAAAGATAAAGGAAAGATAGGAAAGAACAACAAGAAACTTACTAAGGGAGATGGAAATAATGAAAATAGGCTAAAGAAGAAAGTTAGTGAAGGAAAGGAAAAACGAAGAGAAGAAAGGAAAATAAAGAAAACAAGGAAAAAAAGTTAAGAAAAGGTGAGAAGAAATTTTAAAAAATGAAAGGGAAAAGAAAAAAAAGTGAAAAAAAGATAATGGAGAAAAACTTGAAAGATAAAAGAGAAGAGAAAAAGGAAGTATTAAACAATTAGCAATAGATAAGTCATCTCATATGCTTGGTAGAATAGGTCACAGAGAGGTCACAGTAGCTCTATAAGGTCAGTGAATGCTACTGGAGAGAGAGAGAGAGAGAGAGAGAGAGAGAGAGAGAGAGAGAGAGAGAGAGAGAGAGAGAGAGAGAGAAAGGGGGGGAAGGTCAGCGCGAGGGTAGAAGAGATGGACAGCCCCAGGTCATCGGGCGGCGGGGAAAGGTCAAAGGTCAGGCCAAGTCAAGTATTGAGTCTCGCAGGTCAAGGTAGGACGCGGGGAGGAGGGGGAAGGTTGCAGGTCACAAAGATATAGGTCATGTTGGTGGTGGTGGTTGTGGTTGTGGTTGTGGTTGTGGTGGTCTCTGTTAACTTTGCCTGCCTGTGTTACTCTTCTTCCTCCTCCTCTTGTTGTTGTTGTTGTTGTTGTTGTTGCTGTTGTTGTTGTTGTTGTTAATGTTGTTGTTGTTGTTAATCTTCTTCTTCTTCTTCTTCTTCTTCTTCTTCTTCTTCTTCTTCTTCTTCTTCTTCTTCTTCTTCTTCTTCTTCTTCTTCTTCTTCTTCTTCTTCTTCTTCTTCTTCTTCTTCTTCTTCTTCTTCTTCTTCTTCTTCTTCTTCTTCTTCTTCTTCTTCTTCTTCTTCTTCTTCTTCTTCTTCTTCTTCTTCAGGTTCACAAAAAAAAAAAGAAACAAAATCAAACAAAAAGAAAAAAAAAACATCTCAGATAACCCAAGAAACTACGTAGTTCACAAAAATACGACAAGCAAACCAGAGAAAACACAGCAGCACAAGAATCACAACAAACATGAGACACTTTCATCAAGGGAGCAGATTAGACAAACTTATGACAGACTGACAAATAATGAGTCTTGAAGTGGCCGGCCGGGAGCTGCTGCTGCTGCTGCTGCCTCGTGTGGGTCGACTGGCCCTTTTGCATCAGCCTCTCCTTTGTAGTCTGAACACTCCTAATACATCGAGGCAAGCAGCAGTTTAGGAGCCAGGCCGATGTCTTGAAGAGTGGAACCTGTGATGTTAAGTGTTTATTTATGACTAGGATTAACTTGAACACCAAACTGGACTTCAGACCAAAAAGACTTGTATTTGGATTAGTGTAAAGTTTATTATTCGTAAGGCTTCACTCTACTTAACTTGTTTGGTGGTTGTGATTTATAACTTTTTTCCAAGATTTCATTTGTGTGTTTTATTTTGTGTTGGATGCAGAAGTGAAGTTTGTGTTTTTTTATTTTATTTTTTTTTAAGAAGTGCAGCAGTTAAGTGGATTTTTAGTTTGTATTATTGAATTTCGTTTTGTTGAGTGCTTAAAAATATGTATGTGTGTGTGTGTGTGTGTGTGTGTGTGTGTGTGTGTGTGTGTGTGTGTGTGTGTGTGTGTGTGTGTGTGTAGATGTATTACTTACTGAGTTGTGTTTCGATGTATTAGTGTTGCAAGGATGGATATGTGTTGCGTGTGTTTTGCTTCACGAGTGTTTAAAAGTGTGTGTGTGTGTGTGTGTGTGTGTGTGTGTGTGTGTGTGTGTGTGTGTGTGTGTGTGTGTGTGTGTGTGTGTGTGTGTGTGTGACGCAGGTGTGACAGATGTGGCAGTACTTTCCTTAAGAATTTTCTCCTTCTCCGTCACCTCTCACTTCGCCTCACACATCCTCTCTCCCTTTAACGTACAGTCCCCTCATCTCTCCTCCTTACCTCACCCTTTCCTGTTCTGTTCTTCTCTCTCCCCTCATTTAACAACGCTTCTCTTCTTTCCCCTCACTTTCCCTTACGTCTCTCTCAACTCTTCCCTCCTCTCTCATTAGTAGTCTTAGGTCAGGTCACCACGTGAGGACCGCAATGTCTGTTGTGGCGTGTTTTTCTATGT
>NC_087162.1:13030447-13037947 GCF_035594125.1 Scylla paramamosain | reverse complement strand
AAGAGGAGGAGGACGAGGAGGAAGATAAGGAAGAGGAGGAGGAAAAAGAAGATAGAGAAAATTTAAGTAGCAGGAGGAGTATAAGGAAAAAAGGAAGAAGAAAGAAAAGTCGGAAAATGAGAAGGAAGGAGGAAAAAGAGAAAGATGAAGAGGGATGACGATAATAATAATAATAATAATAATAATAATAATAATAATAATAATAATAATAATAATAATATAAAAAAATACAAGTAGGAATAGAAGAAAATAAAAAAAGTAAAAGAAGAAATAAAACAGCAACACAAGGAGGAGGAGGAGGAGAAAGAGGAGGAAGAAGAAGAGAAGCAGACAGTGTTAAGCTTTACTAGGCACTTACAAAGGGAAAGAAGGAAAAGAGAAGCAATTTGCAAGCCAAGACAATGCACAGGTTACTGGAACACAAGGCTGTCTCACTAGATGGAAGACTGGAGGCGTGTTATGAAGTGCGGTGCTGGTGAAGTGAGAGATTCCATTTTTTTTTTTTTTAGAGGAAAATTGTAATGTCAGAAGAATTGATTGATTGATTGAATGTAGAGCGAAGCAGCAACAACATCGAGGTCAGAGAGAGAGAGAGAGAGAGAGAGAGAGAGAGAGAGAGAGAGAGAGAGAGAGAGAGAGAGAGAGAGAGAGAGAGATTAATGAAGTTAGGAGACAAAGAAAACTGAAGATGAATATGAAGTACCAATGAAGCAAGGACACACACACACACACACACACACACACACACACACACACACACACACACACACACACACACACACACACACACACACACACACACACACACACACACACACACACTGTAACTAAGATATTGTGTAGTACAAAATTAATATAAACACAGTTACAAAGGAGATTAATAGAAGTCAGATGTGATATTGTGGCGGTGTAGCGTGGATGATACTCTGAGAAAAATAGTCGAAGATAGCGAAAGAATAGAATCATTTTATGGTGAGGTGTGTGGTATTGTGATGGTGTACTGTGGTGTGTGGTACTGTAGTGTGGTGTGTGGTGATATAATGTGGCTGAGAGCTAAGGAAAAAGATGGTTGAACAATAGAAACGCGGTGTGGTGTGGTGTGGTGTGGTGGTGAGTGGCTGGCAGGTAGAGAGAACACAAACTTGGTAGAGAGTTAGTCAATGGAAGTCTGCAAGGTGTGTGTGTGTGTGTGTGTGTGTGTGTGTGTGTGTGTGTGTGTGTGTGTGTGTGTGTGTGTGCTCATTCAGAAACAAGGAGAGAAAGGTCATATGTTAAGAGGCTGTAGCAAGGCGGCGTGAGGGAGGCAGTGGGGGAGTGTGTGTGTGTGTGTGTGTGTGTGTGTGTGTGTGTGTGTGTGTGTGTGTGTGTGTGTGTGTGTGTGTGTGTGTAAGAGAGAGAGAGAGAGAGAGAGAGAGAGAGAGAGAGAGAGAGAGAGAGAGAGAGAGAGAGAGAGAGAGAGAGAGAGAGAGAGATTGTGATGTGTAGACGTTTCCTTTTCGGGTCTTGAGTGCAGGTCAAGTCATTCACCACCACCAGCACCACCACCACCATCACCACAGCAGGGAAGAGAAAGGAAGAAACACACACACACACACACACACACACACACACACACACACACACACACACACACACACACACACACACACACACACACACACACACACACACACACACACACACACACACACACGTATCTTTTCGTTCTTATTTTTTACACACACTACTTAAGTCGCCGTGGCTTCACCATCCTCACTATAATTTTTTTCTTTTTCTTTTTCTTTTTCTTTCTTTTTCTTTTTCTTTTTTTAACATTTGTTGTTTTTGCTCAGTTTGCGCATGGTCAGATAAGCATTCTATTCATTTAGTTGCTTATTTAGTTACTTCCTTGGAATTCCATCTCGTATCTAAGTAAAATTAACATATTACTCACTTATATTTTGTCCTTTGTTGTTTATAATTTTATTATTTATTCGTTTTCTTAATAACCTCAAGAACATAAGAGAACTTTAAATACCAGAATTAGTGCATTACATTTGTATTTTAATCATTATTGCATTTTCATACAACCTTCGTGCGTTTTCCTCGTTAACTGAACAAAAGAACACGAAGGAATACTGAATGAATTGTTTGCCGCGAAGATTAAGAAAACTTGCACGAAGAAAAACTTAGGCCATTTCATCATTACTCTCCACAATATGCAGACCTAGGGAATTGATCTATTTCAGAGAGCTTATGAAAGAAAAGTGCATTATAGAACTTCTATTTGGAAACGAAACAAAGAAAACAAGCTACTTTTATGAAAAAAACAACATGAAAAGTGAAAAAAATGTGCATAGCATAACTTTTATTTAGAATAGAACCATAAAGAAATGAAAATAGTATGATTTTTTGAGAGAGAAAAGAAGAGAACCGGATGCACAAGAATAAAAGGAACAGATATTTAAGGGAGACCGATGCAAAAAGTGTATCCCTGACCAGAACCGGTTAGCAGAACCAAGTAGACTTACACTTGTCAGTCTGTTTGTAAAAAGCATAATAGAAGAGAGAAAACAAGAGAGAGAGAGAGAGAGAGAGAGAGAGAGAGAGAGAGAGAGAGAGAGAGAGAGAGAGAGAGAGAGAGAGAGAGAGAACACTCTAGTAAAAAAAGAAAATAGAAAATAAGAAAGACCGAGACAAAAAAGAATCTCCCTAACTAGAACCCGTTACAAGGAGCCAGCAGGCCTTCACGTATCAGTCCCTGCGTAAAAAAGCTGTGATAAAAGTAAAGTAAAAAGAGAAAATAAAAGAAATAGAAATTAGGAGAGGCGGATACAAAATGTCATTTCCTCATCCAGAAACAGTAACAAGGAAACGAGAGACCTACACGTATGAACCCTTGTGTAAATATTATAATACAAGAGGGAAAAAAGACAGAGAGAAACAGACACACAAGAAAAACGAAAGAAACGAAAAACAGAGAAAGGAGAAGAAAGAGAAGAGGAGAAGAAAGAAAAAGGAATAAATTGAAAGAGAAAAAAGTAAAAGGAGAGAGAGAGAGAGAGAGAGAGAGAGAGAGAGAGAGAGAGAGAGAGAGAGAGAGAGAGAGAGAGAGAGAGAGAGAGTCCCTGTATACGTGAATTATACATATAAGTGCTCTAGTTAAGCCCAAAGGTGCAGGTACTCACTCACTCACTCACTCACTCACTCACTCACTGCACCAGAAACAACTATTACAAGAGACACGACATTCCCATATGCGTAAAGTTCAGGAGTGTTTCTATCATTACCGTCCAGTTGTGTGTGTGTGTGTGTGTGTGTGTGTGTGTGTGTGTGTGTGTGTGTGTGTGTGTGTGTATCTTGATCCAACTCCTCTCTGGTAAACCCTCTTTCTCTTCATTATCTTGCATCTTAATTTCCTTCACCACTCACCAAGCACCTTCCCAGACACAACGCCCGCACGCCCATGCTCTCTCTCTCTCTCTCTCTCTCTCTCTCTCTCTCTCTCTCTCTCTCTCTCTCTCTCTCTCTCTCTCTCTGACCCATTTCACTATAGACAATACATCATAATTATCTAGTACAGTTTACTTCCGTGGATACTCTAAGTGTGTGTGTGTGTGTGTGTGTGTGTGTGTGTGTGTGTGTGTGTGTGTGTGTGTGTGTGTGTGTGTGTCCGTCCGTCCGTCCGTCCGTCTGTCCGTCCGAATGATGCAATTTTTTTCTCTATCTATTTTTCTCTCTCTCTCTTCTTTTTTCTCCGTGTTTTACAATGAGCAACAGGAATATATGCAAATAAGTAGGTCAGTGCAATAGTAATGATTCCAACGACAGATCCATATTGATCTAAAACTGCCTCAAACTGCTTATACTATCCCGTCACATAACAATCCATCCATCCATCCATCCATCCATCCATCCATCCATCCATCCATCAATCTACCCACCCAGCCATCCACACGTCCTCCTGTCCCAACCACTTGTCCCAACCATCCACCCACACGTGTTCCTATGATGCAAATGTACAGTGAAAAACGAGGGATATTCTGCTCGTGGTGCCTCGCTGACCCAGGAGGCTGTGCGGCGCCACGTCACCGCTAAAGGGACGAGGGAGATAGAGGCGTGTGGCTAGACGAGGCAGGAGGAGACGCTGTTCTGGGCGTGGTATAATGTGTGAGGTGTGCACGTGTGATGGCGTGAGGGAGAGGCAGCGTGCAGGTGTGGGAGGGACAGGTGTGAACCGCGGAACACACACCTGGCACACCTGGCCGGGAGCTGAGCTGAGCGCTGCACGGCCTCGCTACTTTCTCTCTTGCGCAAAATTTGACTCACTGATGCCGAGGTCTTCTTTTTACGCGCGTTTCAACACGTCCCGGGCCCCGCCGAGCTGCGTGGATGTGCGCCGGACCTCACCCGGCGCCGTGACCTTTCGGCCCCGCGCGGCGACGCTGGCAGCCCCGCGGCGCCTGGCGGGGCTGGGGACGCGGGGCTGGGGAGTGTGGGGGCGGGGGAAGCGTGGCCTGGGGAGAGTGGAGCCGGGGGGCGTAAGGTACGACATTTAGCCTCCGCCGTACGAAATTCAACCTTTGCGACTCTGAAAAGTGAGAGAGGTTTACGCTGGTTCTTGGTGGTGGTGGTGGTGGTGATGTTTGATAGTGGTGGTGATAGTGATGGTGATGACGGTAATGATGATGGTGATGGTGCTGATGATGATGATGATGATGAAGATGGTAATGATGTGTATAATGATCGTGATTATGATGATTAGTACAGTGATGATGGTGTTGATGATGGTGATGTAAATGCTTGGTTGTAAGCTGAGGGTGTGGTGGACTTACACACGCAACCTTTAGCATCCCCTAGCACTTCACCACACCCACTATGGCGAAAGATTTTTCTCTCTCGTAGCAAATTGTTGCGTGTATCATAGCAACTCATTAACGAAAGGTAATTAGGGTCAGGCGCAGGTAAACGCAACTTGCATTTGAAAAAAAAAAAAAAAGGAAAGTAGTAGCAGTGGTGGTGGTGGTGGTGGTGGTGGTGGTGAGAAGTATTGGGGAATGTTTGATTGTGTGTGTGTGTGTGTGTGTGTGTGTGTGTGTGTTAGGTGAGGAGTGAAGCTGACGAGCAAAGTGGCAAACAGACAAACAAATGCACACACACACACACACACACACACACACACACACACACACACACACACACACACACACACACACACACACACACACACACAGTCAGTCAGTCATCCTCCTCCAGTTTATCATCTACCTTCCTTCCATCCTTTTTCTAATCCATTGTCTCCTTCCATCTTTCCCTCCACTCCTCCCTCCTTCACCCCTTCGTCACTAGCTCTTACATATATATATATATATATATATATATATATATATATATATATATATATATATATATATATATATATATATATGAAAACTCTTAAGGACATCAACACTTGCTTATAACCTTGTGACGTCCCGGAGCTTAATAAGATCAAATACCTTTCTTTATATTTACTTGCTTTCTTCACATATTAGGGAACAAAAAATAATCAGAGTTTTCATTTTATTTTATTTATACTACTTCTAGCTCCTGTCTCTCCATTTTGACACGTAGAAAAGAAAGAGATGAAAGAAGGAAAGGAAAATAAATATTGGGGTTACGGATTATTGTCTGAAAGGAAGAGAAAAAGGAAGAAGAAAAATCCGGAATGCAGGGGTGAGAACAAGGAGGAGGAGGAAGGGGAGGAAGGAAAAGAAAAGAAGAGAGGAGAAGAAAGAAAAGAAGAAAGAGTAGGAGAAGGAAGAAAAGAAATAGGAGGAGAAAGAAAAAAAAGATAAAACATGAAGAGGAGGAGGAGGAAAAGGTGAACGGGATGAAGGGAAAGAAGAAACAGCAAGAAGCAAGCACGCAAACAAACAAAGAACAAACAACAGTAACACGGAGAGCAGCAGTAGAAGGAGCAACAGCAGCTGAACGGGAAGAAGGAAGAAAGGAAGGAACACACCAGGTTCTGTATCAGTTTTACACAAGGCAGCAGCAGCAGGAGCAGCAGCAGGTTCCCGCCGCTGAGAGGAAGGCGTGGGGTGGTTGAGGGGTGAGGGATGACGGAGTGAGGGGGTGAGGGACAGAGGTGTGTATGAATGAGGGCGCAACAAAGGGCGGCCAGGCTGCTCAAGGGCGTGTTGTGTAATGACAGGAGAGGTGCAGGAGAGGAGATCAGTGTGTGTGTGTGTGTGTGTGTGTGTGTGTGTGTGTGTGTTGGTGTTTGGTTCTGCTTTTCTTTTTGTCATTTTTTCCTTTTGTTTCTTTCATTTGTCTTTTGTTTTCATCATGCTTATCTTCGTCTTTCTCTTCACTTTCTGTTATTTTTTTATTTTTTATCTTTTTTTATTTTTCTTAATCGTTTTTTTCTTTTTCTTTTTAATCAGTTTCTACTGTTTCATCTGTTCTGTTTTGTTTATTTGTCTTTCCGTTTCACGTAGTTATTTTTCTTATCATCGTTATCATTTCTTCCCTTTATTTATCTATTTTATCTTCGTTTTCCTTGTCTTCTTACTCTTCCTCCTCCTTTTCTTCATCATAATAATCTTCATTCCTCTTGTCCGCATTTTTATTTTCCTCCTTTCGTCTGTTCCTTCTCAACATCTTCATAATCTTGTTTTCTTATCCTTTGTCGTCGTTACCGTCCTTCATCCTTCCTCCTCTTTCCTTTTTTATCCTGCTTTCCTTTCCTCTCCTCATTTTCATCTTTATCATTGTCATCTTTTTGTTTTTATATGCTTCGTCTTCCCTCCTCCTCCTCCTCCTCCTCCTCCTCCTCCTCCTCCTCCTCCTCCTCCTCCTCCTCCTCCTCCTCCTCCTCCTCCTCCTCCTCCACTTCCTCCTTCTCCTCCTCCTCCTCCACTTCCTCATCCATGAATATGAAATAAATGCCAGCTTATTTAACTTTCCTCTTCCTGGTTTGTGTTTCGGAGTGGATGCACAAAAGTGGAGAGTAGATGTGTACTGCATTGTGGATGACTGGATGAGTGGGTGGTCAAGTGGATGAATGGAGAAGTGGATTAACTGGTGGATGTGAGACTGGGCTGTTTGTGGTGGGTGGGTAGATGCAAGAAGAGTGTGGGTGATTGGAGTGGGTGGAGGCAGAAGTGGACGAGAGGTGGATGAGAGACTAGGTTGAATTGAATAGAGTGTTTGTGGGTGGGTGAGTGGGTGTGTGAGAATGTGTGTGTGGCTGGGTGGAGTGAGTGGAAGGGTGGTTGAGTGAGTGGATGGGGACTGGATAGAGGATGGATGAGAGACTTATTTTTCTATTATTTTATTTATTTATTTATTTTTTTATTCATTATACTGTTATCTTTTTTTTGTTTTTAAGCATTTGCAGTTTAGTCTCTCTCTCTCTCTCTCTCTCTCTCTCTCTCTCTCTCTCTCTCTCTCTCTCTCTCTCTCTCTCTCTCTCTCTCTCTCTCTCTCTCTCTCTCGTCCGTTATCGTGTTTCTCATAATCTCATCATTCTCATCA
>NC_087162.1:13007947-13025447 GCF_035594125.1 Scylla paramamosain | reverse complement strand
CCTGTCCTTCCCTTTTCATATTCCTCTCTTTCCTCCACCTCCTGCTCCGCCCGATTTACCTCCACTACCTCCAACCCATTCCTCTAATTCCTCCTTCCCTCCACTCCCTCCCACCTTTTCTTCCAATTCCTCCTTCCCTCCACCTTTTCTCTCTTTCTTCCTCTACCTCCAGTCCCTTTCCTCCTCAACCTTCTCTTACTCTTCCCTTCACTCCTCTCTTCCGCTTACCTTTCTTTCATTTCCTTATTCTTTCCTCCACTTCCTTCCCTTTACTCCTCCACTACCTCCTCTTTCCTCCACCTCCTCCTCCTCCCCCCTCCACTATCTCCCCTACTCCACCTACACCTCCTCTCTTCCCATCACTTCCAACCCATCTTCCCTCCACCACCACCACCACCACCACCACCACCACAACCGTCACGCACACGCACACGCCCACATGACCTCCCACGCCACCTCTCCACGCCCCTCCCTCAGGTGTGCAGGTCAGGGGGTGGGGGGGTGGCGGTCCCTTTGTCTCCCCGTCACCTGTCTGTCTGTTTCCCGCGGGCACAGGAGTCAAAGGGAAATGAAATGTGATGGGAAATTGGGAGAGATGAGAGGGACAGGGAGAGGGAGGGGGAGAGGGAAAGGGAGAGGAGGAGGGAGTGGGAAGAGGAGAGAGAAGGGGTATTACAAGTTAAGGGGGAAATGAGGAAAAGGGAAAAGATTGTGAGGATCTTTTTAGTGAGAGAGAGAGAGAGAGAGAGAGAGAGAGAGAGAGAGAGAGAGAGAGAGAGAGAGAGAGAGAGAGAGAGAGAGAGAGAGTAGAATGAGAAAGAGGCGTGTCCCTGGGTCAGTCACAGTATTCTCTCTCTCTCTCTCTCTCTCTCTCTCTCTCTCTCTCTCTCTCTCTCTCTCTCTCTCTCTCTCTCTCTCTCTCTCTCTCTCTCTCTCTCCCCTTTTCATACTTTCCACCATTCTACTTTGTAATGCTAATGACCTCCTCCTCCTCCTCCTCCTCCTCCTCCTCCTCCTCCTCCTCCTCCTCCTCCTCCTCCTCCTCCTCCTCCGATTCTATGAGGAAGAACCTGTTTATTGGTCGCTGCAGATAGTGGGTTAGGCACGAGGAGGAGGAGGAGGAGGAGAAGATAGGGGATTAATTCACTCGAGCAGGTATAGTGAAGGAGAGAGAGAGAGAGAGAGAGAGAGAGAGAGAGAGAGAGAGAGAGAGAGAGAGAGAGAGAGAGAGAGAGAGAGGTTTTGTCCATGACTACATTAGAATTTTAATATTGAGATCACCCATCCATTAACTCTCTCTCTCTCTCTCTCTCTCTCTCTCTCTCTCTCTCTCTCTCTCTCTCTCTCTCTCTCTCTCTCTCTCTCTCTCTCTCTCTCTCTCTCTCTCTCTCACCTGCAGTGTTGGATCACCTGTTGCTTCCCTCACTAGGGCAGGAAAGAGAATGAGAGAGAGAGAGAGAGAGAGAGAGAGAGAGAGAGAGAGAGAGAGAGAGAGAGAGAGAGAGAGAGAGAGAGAGAGAGAGAGAGAGGTGGGGGAGAGGGGGTAAGGTAGGCGTGACAAGACCACGTCATCAGGCCTTTACGTGATGAGCAAACGTACGTGTGTAATTCACCAAGGCTTGATCACGAGCGAACCCGCAACCACCAGCCGTTAATGCGAGCTCAGAGCTCATTATTACCGTTCATTGGGTAAGACTATGACCTCACACACCACACACCCCATGTCCCTGGTCAGGGGGACAGTAACTGCCCCGCTTTTCAGCGGGAAAATCCCAGAGGTGACCAGCCCCGGGTAGAGTTCTAACCTCCGTCAGCCATGTGTGTGTTGACGGTGAGGAATAATGAGAGGTAGTGGTGGTTTACTTTGTCGGTTCGTTAGTCACCAGGATAGTTCGTTAGCTTAGGTTGATAGTTAGTTGGTTAGACAAAATAAGTTATGATAGATTGCTTTCTTGATTATTGACTGAAGTGAGTAGAGTTTAAAATGTCGACACACTTTTTTTCTGTTCCTGCAAGTCTGTATAGGCTGTAGTTTATATTTGTATACATTTTCAGTTTTCTTTGATTTATTTACGATGATTTAAATATGATGATTCTTTTTCTGTATAATGAATGTGTGATTTATTTTATAATGCTTTGTTCAATTAATTTTCTCTACATGTATCTGTCTATCTATGTATCTGCATTTGTGTCTGTCTATCTGTCAGTCTGTATCTATGTTTCAATATTCTTATCTGTCTACCTGTCTGTTTGTCTGTATATGGTAGTGGTGGTGGTAAAAAATACAATATGAATTGAAAAACGAGTCACGAACCGTGGAGAGAGAGAGAGAGAGAGAGAGAGAGAGAGAGAGAGAGAGAGAGAGAGAGAGAGAGAGAGAGAGAGAGAGAGAGAGAGATGTAGCAACAGTGAATAGGGAGAGGGGGGAAGAAGGTTAGCAATGCCAGGGGCGGAGAAACTGTATGTGTGTGTGTGTGTGTGTGTGTGTGTGTGTGTGTGTGTGTGTGTGTGTGTGTGTGTGTGTGATCATTGAACTTTGGATGTCAAGGTTTCGGGAGAAAGAAAAGTAAGAAGGATTTAAAGAATAAAACGTGTAACTAAAATGGGAAGAGAAAGAAAGGAAGGAAAAAGAATGAATTCGAAACCGATTTAATGAAGAAAGTAAGGAAAAGAAAATGAAATGAAAGCAGAGAGACAATGACAGTAGTTAAAGAATGAAAGGGGAGAGTATAGTAAAGGAAGAGAATGGAGAGAACAACGAAGGGAGTTAGGAAGAAAACAAGAAAAGAAAGAGGAAGCAGGAGAGAATGATCCTAAACAGCAAAAAAATCAAAGACGAACAAGAAAGACTGCCATGAAACAAAGATGGAAACAAATAGACATAAAAATCAGTAAAAAGTAACGAAGAAAGGAAGAATTAATAAAAGAAACGAGAGAAAAAGATGGAAAAAATAGTGAGAAGGAGTATTAAAAATTTTAATGAAGGAGAGGAAATGAACAAAAAGCAATAATGATAAAGATGCAACTGACACGAAACACGAGAGAGAGAGAGAGAGAGAGAGAGAGAGAGAGAGAGAGAGAGAGAGAGAGAGAGAGAGAGAGAGAGAGAGAGAGGCGATAAATAACCAAGTGATGGGTTGATTAGCATGAAAATACTTCCAGATAGGATCACTTGTAGGATTGGGACACGCGAGAGAAATTAATGAGATAAAGTAAAGGAGTAAAAAGAGTAAGGAAAGAATTGGGTTGTGTAGAAATTGATGATAAAAAATACTGGTTGTATAGAAGTTAATGATAGAAAGA
This sequence comes from Scylla paramamosain, assembly GCF_035594125.1. Lineage (NCBI taxonomy): Eukaryota > Metazoa > Arthropoda > Malacostraca > Decapoda > Portunidae > Scylla > Scylla paramamosain. The sequence continues at coordinate 13,022,144 of NC_087162.1, read as the reverse complement.
ATTTGATAGTTTAAAAAGTATTGACGAAAGTGTTTGGTTGTATGAAATGTGAGGAAGAGAGAGTTTCGGTAGGGTGAAGTCTTGAGAAAGGGTTTGGGTAGTGTAGTATGAAAGAGTTTAGTATTTTTTTTTCTATTTTTTTAGTGGATGAGGAAAGACTGGTTGTTCTGTTTTATATATATATATATATATATATATATATATATATATATATATATATATATATATATATATATATATATATATATATGTATAAAGTTGTGGTAAGTTATTGAGAGAATGAATTTCGTAGTGTTGGGTTACTGAGGGGAAGAATTTGTTAGTATTGAGTCACTGATAAAAAAAAAAATCGGTAGTGTATGATAAGAGAGACTGGTAGCGTGAAGCGATCGAGAGTTTGATGGGAAGAACACAAGAAAACAAGTAATCAGGTTGTTAGTGCTGAGTCATAAGGGAGCTTTAAAAAGATTAGACAAATTTAATGGATTGGGATGATAGTAAGTGGAAATAGGTAGGTACGTTCATACAGGGTCTGCCATGATGGCTTCTTGTAGCTTCGCCTATTTTCTTATGTTCTCAAGGAAACAACAGAAGGACACCTGACCTACACATGCTCAGGGCACTTAAAACTTGCATCAGGCTTAAACGTTATAGGAAAAAGTAATAAAAGTATAAAGTGTTTGAGTGCAGAGTTTGGTAGTGTTAAGTATCAGCGTGCTCATGTTACGATCACAAGTTTTAGGCCAAGTTCATAATGATTACAAAACATCAAACTTGTCTGTCGTAACTTTCAGCTAATAACAAGTTGCACAAACGATAACAATTGTAACGATTCTCAGCTTTTATATTTGTACGTTTCACTGAGCAACATTCATCAGTAATAAAAAATAAAAATAAAAATAACATAGTAATAATGAATTCAATGCGTTCTTTGCTCCATACAATTGTTGGTGCGTTGATTGGTGAGCGATGAGTAAAGAAAAAAAGGTTCCTGCCTGAATACATTGGAAGCTTTGTTCGCATTGCCTCGCTCGTGTGTCGTATTGTTTCGTGTGTGGGGGCAGTGATACTTTTTTTTTTACTTTTGCCCTATATTTCCAGAGTAAGGGAAGGGTAGGAAAGAGAAGGGAAGGGAAGGCAATTAAGGTAAGCAAAGGTTAGACTAGATTAGGTAGGGTAAGGTGTGATCATGTCAGGTTAGGTAAGATGAAATTAGGTTAGGTTGCGTTTGGTAAAGTTTGATTAGGTAAGATAAAGTAAAGAAACATAAGGTAAGATTACATTATACATCTGCTTAAATTAGATTAGGTAAAGTAAGCTTACGTAAGGAAGAGTTTGATTAAGTTTTGTTGTGTTAGCGAAGGTAAAGTACGGTTTTGGTTGGAGAGGGAAGAGGAAAGAGGGCGAAGTAGGGCAGGAAAAGAAAGGAAAAGGTAGTTTAAGGTAGTTTAGTTATGAAAGAGAAGGGAAGTGAGAGGGAAGGGAAAAAAAGGAATGGAAAAGAAAAGGGAATGATAGAAAAGAGAAACGAAGGGAAATTAAGGAAAGAAGCGGTCAGGAAAGGAAAAGCTTTTAATACATTACAAAGCAGATCATAAAGAGCAATATTACTGGCGTGGTAGGGCAGCAGACACGTGACCTTACCGTTCGTGCGTCTCTCTCTCTCTCTCTCTCTCTCTCTCTCTCTCTCTCTCTCTCTCTCTCTCTCTCTCTCTCTCTCTCTCTCTCTCTCTCTCTCTCTCTATGAGGTGGTGGTGGTTGTGGCGGTAGGAGTAGTAGTAGTAGTAGTAGTAGTAGTAGTAGTAGTAGTAGTAGTAGTAGTAGTATCATTTCGGCTTGTCATGATCACTACTACTACTACTACTACTACTACTACTACTACTACTACTACTACTACTACTACTACTACTACTACTACTACTACTACTACTACTACTACTAATAATAATAATACTTCACCTTAGCTTGCTTTACCCCAAAACAACGTCGTAGGAACCAAACAACATGTATTGCAATTTGCTCCACCTTTATATTCTCTAACATACCACAACATGCCACCCCGTCCCCTCCCCTCAATCACGACTACCCTTAGTACACCTGACAGGTATGGACGACCCTAATATTTACTCCGTTCCCCTCTTCTGCCTTCCCCTTCCCTTCCCCTTCCCCTTCCCTTCCCCTCACTAAGCCTCTCCTATTGTCAGTATTGATTAACATGCATCCCGTTGTACTTTTCTCTTTCTTTGCTACCCCATCACGTACTGGCCATTTCCCCTTAACCTATACTCTCTCTCTCTCTCTCTCTCTCTCTCTCTCTCTCTCTCTCTCTCTCTCTCTCTCTCTCTCTCTCTCTCTCTCTCTCTCTCTCTCTCTCTCTCTCTCTCTCTCATATTTCTTACCTGGGTGAGATAACTTTAAGTGGTTATTTATTAAGGACTGCCCAGGTAGGTACACGAGAGAGAGAGAGAGAGAGAGAGAGAGAGAGAGAGAGAGAGAGAGAGAGAGAGAGAGAGAGAGAGAGAGAGAGCATCCTAAATACCACGTCTCGTATAGCTATTTGAGTCTCTCCCAGGGATCACGCAGGATATCAGGGTCAGGTTCTCTTCGTGAGGGCGTAAGACGAGACCCAATACACCGCTGGCCCGCTCAGTAGAAGAGCTAATGTTTGGGCGACTCTCGTGAGGAAATACCTCCTATTCTGTATACGCATGAGAGAGAGAGAGAGAGAGAGAGAGAGAGAGAGAGAGAGAGAGAGAGAGAGAGAGAGAGAGAGAGAGAGAGAGAGAGAGAGAGAGAGACTTAGCATTTAGAGGTATTGGCAAAGTGTAATGTATTTAATGTAATGTAATGCAGTATTGTAAAATACTGCATGTTATCGGGGTATTCCATTTGTTTATCTAATGTATCTACTTTGAGGGAATGTGATTTTGATCCTTTTTCCCGTGAGTGAGTTGGTTTCTGACACGTAAAAAAATAAATAAATATATACTCGTATATCGATAAAGGTGATGTTTACAAGTTCCTGAGCGCTGGTAATTAGGACCGGGCTATAGGTATGTAACAGGCTTAAGCTTAATGATTTTAAATTTGAAAAAGAGTTGAGAAGAAATTAGTTCCCAAACCGCGTTATACTCGTAAATGACTGGAATAGACTCAGTAATCAGGTCGTTAATGCTGAGTCAATAAGGAGCTTTTTAAGAGATTAGATAAGTTTCTGGATAAGAATGACAGGTGGACGTAGGTGTGCAATTACAGGGCCGTCACGTGTAGGCTTACTAGATTCTTGCAGCCTCCCTTATGTTCTATTGTAGTTATGTGATGAATCTAGGTTACAATGTTATGAGGTCTACATGATGGAACCAGACTCACAAACCATGGAAATAAAAGATATTAATAAAAACAGGGCTGATTTCTCCTCTCTTAGTCTTAGCAATAATACAACACCATAGCAAGGAATAAAACATTGTACTCTCTTTTTCATAGTAATAGTAACATTTGTAATAGTAACATTATTAAGAAGGCATAGCAGATAATAAAAAAAAATGATAATACTGGTCATACAATTATCAGAACGTCCTTCCAATTGGTAAAAAAAAAAAAAGGAAAGAAAACAGAAAAGATTAGCGTTAATTCAAGTATCCATTTATCACAAGTTTATTGATAAAATACCGATTAACCACAGGTCATTCATCATAACTTGGCGAACAGTATCCTTCCCTTCCTGCCTCCTACTCGCACGTTATTGGTGGACGGATGGTCATGTCACCGTTTTCTTTTGCTCATCGTGCTGTGATTGGTGGAGGTTACCTTTTGGGGTGTGTTAGTGGGCGGGGCTTCCTCGTCACATGGCGTGGAACAGTGAACAAGGGAATTTGATGCTCTCTGTTACTTTTTGTGTCGGTAGGGGCTGTTAGAGAGCTGAGCTAAACATATGGAATTAAGGACCCTATTACGTCTCTCTCTCTCTCTCTCTCTCTCTCTCTCTCTCTCTCTCTCTCTCTCTCTCTCTCTCTCTCTCTCTCTCTCTCTCTCTCTCTCTCTCTCTCTCTCTCTCTCTCTCTCTCTCTCTCTCTCTCTCGTTCTGCGATTGTTTCTGTACTTGTTTTTCATGCTCTTTTTGTTATTCACATTCTCCTCGTCCTCCTCCTCCTCCTCCTCCTCCTCCTCCTCCTCCTCCTCCTCCTCCTCCTCCTCCTCCTCCTCCTCCTCCTCCTCCTCCTCCTCCTCCTCCTCCTCCTCCTCCTCTTCCTCCTGGCCAGAAGCGAGGCGCACCCACAAGTCAGGTGAACACATGTAGGCATGTATGTAAACCAGAGTAAACAGAAGAGAGAGAGAGAGAGAGAGAGAGAGAGAGAGAGAGAGAGAGAGAGAGAGAGAGAGAGAGAGAGAGAGAGAGAGAGAGAGAGCTGCTGTACCATCTCATGATTTCTATGTCGAGTATGTGTGCTGAGAGGAGGAGGAGGAGGAGGAGGAGGAGGATTACAAAGAATAAACAAACAACAACAGACCTCTCGTTCCTCACGTGGCTGTAGGAAGCTTGTTTTAACTTAATGATAACGCTAAAGAAATTAACCTTATAGCGGAGGAGGAGGAGGAGGAGGAGGAGGAGGAGGAGGAGGAGGAGGAGGAGGAGGAATACAAAGAAAAGCCAAACAGCAACAGGCTGCAAGGCTGTTTGGTAACTACTTCTAACTAGCTACTAGGAAGAGAGACAGGAAAGCACAACAGAAGGCTCCTCCCCATCCACCACTCCCTCCAGCTTGCGCTGGCATGGAAGTAGTTGGGAAAAGTAACATGCAGTATGGAAAAACTGACATGGAATTTTCATAGGAAAGGATGTAAGGAAGTTCTGCTATTCACCCTACGGTGAACTCTATACGCCTATCTGAAAATGAACACAATTAATAATAGAATTGGTGTCTGTAAAATAAAAGTTATATTAGTGAATTTAGCAATTATTCAGACAAGAAGAAAGCTTGTTGGGATCAGGTTTTAAATATTTGTCTTTTATTTTTTTAATTATTCAATAGAATTGCTGTTTACGATTTCTAAAGGAAGTTTATTCCTTATATTTACTGTGCTTGGCCTCGAGGGATTTAAAATGCTTATGTATAATCTTGAATCCATTATTTCTTGTCAGGTTACAATGATTAATGGTATATTCATTAGCATCAAGATTACTATATCCTTTAAAAATTTTGAACACTTCAATTAGGTCTCCTCTTATCCTGCGCTTTGTTAAGCTAAATAGGTTTCGTTCTTCCAGTCGTTCCTCATACGGCTTATTACGCAATCTTGGAATCATCTTTGTGACTGCGCTGTATCTTTTCTATTTTTTCATTCTTTTTTTTTTTGTAATATGGTGACCAGAACTGCACACAGTATTCTAGATGAGGGCGCACCATTGAGTTATATAAGATAAGTATAACCTTTTCTGATTTAAATTCAAATGTTCTTCCAATGAAGACTACTAATTTATTTGCCGTCTTTACTGTTTCTGCGCAGTGTTGACTCGGCTTTAGGTCGTTTGACACAACGACACCAAGATCTTTTTCTTTTTCAGCGCTTGACAGTGGCATGTTATTCATTACATATTGAACTTGAACATTGTGGCTTCCGATATGTAGGACTTTACACTTTTCTATATTAAATCTTATCTGCCATTTTTGTGTCCAGCTTGTTAGTTTATTGAGGTCACATTGCAGTTCCTGCCATTGTGACACTGACGTTACTTTACTTGTTATTTTGGTGTCGTCTGCAAATTTACTTATTTTGCAATTGATCCCTTCATCAATATCATTAATGTATATTATAAAAAGTACTTGTCCTAATACAGAGCCTTGAGGAACTCCGCTATTTACCTTATGCCAAACTGACTCTTTTCCATTAATTACAACACGCTGTTTTCTGTCAGAGAGCCAGTCTCCCAGCAATTTTAGGGTGTTTTCCGGCAATGCCGTGAGCTTTTACTTTACTGATGAGTCTCTTATGGGGAACAGTGTCGAAAGCTTTCTGGAAATAAAGGTAAATAATATCAACTGCTTTTGTCTTGTTATACGAGTTAAATACTTCATAAAAGAATTCTAGTAAGTTTGTTAAGTAGGAATGTTTGGTTCTGAAACCGTGTTGCTAATCTTTTATGATTTTATTTTCTTCTAAATATTTAACAATCTTATCCCTGATTATTGTTTCCATCAGCTTGCACATTACTGAAGTTAGATTGATCGGCCTGTAATTGGCTGGGAGAGATTTATTTCCTTATTTTAAAGATTGGCGTGACATTTGCTAATTTCCTCTTGTAGGGGACTACCCGCTAGTAAAGTTTTATTGAATAAAATCGTAAGCGGTTTCACGAGCTCATTTCTTGCTTCTTTAAGAAGCCTGGGTGATGTCTTGTCTGGCCCGGGTGTTTTGTTTACGTTCATGCTGTTCATAAATGAGAAGACTTCGTTTTCTGTGATGGTGAATTCAGGTGGCGTGGTGCCTCGTGACTGAGGCGCGGGGGTCGGCAGGCTGCCCTGAATCATCTCAGTCGTGAAGTTTGATGAAAAGTAATCGTTCACGTTGTTCGCCATGTTTGTTTAGGGATACTAGAAGCAGTGGGAAGATAAGAGGTGTAGTAAAAGTAGTAGTAATAGTAGTAGTAGTAGTAGTAGTAGTAGTAGTAGTAGTAGTAGTGTTGTTAGATGAGGAGTAAAATAGAGTTGGCATAAGTAATTAAATATTATTAATGTTAGAGGTATTATAAGCAACGGAAGGGTAACAGGTGTAGTATTAGGAGGAGGAGGAGCATGAGGAGGAGAAAGTGTGCATGTGATAAATCTTTTATTGGGTTGAGCTTATTGTGCGTCCGACTTTCCTGTCCCTTCCTGACCGTCTATTTTACACCCATTTATTATGCACTCGTACTCTCACTTGCCCTCATCTCTCACACACACACACACACACACACACACACACACACACACACACACACACACACACACACACACACACACACACACACACACACACACACACACACACACACACACACACACACACACACACACACACACAGAACTTAACCTGTTCCATTTTTTTTTCTTCCGTCCCGTGTTTAAAGATTTTTTTTCCTACTTTGGCTAACTCTCTCTCTCTCTCTCTCTCTCTCTCTCTCTCTCTCTCTCTCTCTCTCTCTCTCTCTCTCTCTCTCTCTCTCTCTCTCTCTCTCTCTCTCTCTCTCTCTCTCTCTCTCTCTCTCTCTCTCTCTCTCAGATCAAAGCCTCTAAAAGACCAAAATTAATGCTTCAGAGTGGAGGTTATTATTATTATTTATTTATTTTTATTTAATCATCTTTTTCGCAATTTGTGTTTTGTACGTTATGGATGTTGATATATTTTGTATGTTCGTCTCTTAAATTGCGGTCAGTCTATGTGTCTGTCTAAATGCATATCCATCTCTCTATACATCTATCTACCTATCTGTTTATATGTAAGTTTGTCGTATCACTCAATTATCTGTCTATATCTCTATATCTATCTATCTTTCTGTATATATTTATCCCTCCATATCTATCTATCTATATATCTATACTACAGGAGTGGCTGGGATATTTTTAGGTAGATAGAAAACTGCTCCTTGTTGCTTATGTTATAGGAGAGAAAAACGCAGCAACGAAGACGAAGAATGAAGGAGAGAAAAGAATAAGTTTTGTGTAGGAGAGATGAGTGTTTTTAAGGGAAAGAAGGAGTAAACGTGGGGCTATATTTGTGTGTGTGTGTGTGTGTGTGTGTGTGTGTGTGTGTGTGTGTGTGTGTGTGTGAGAGAGAGAGAGAGAGAGAGAGAGAGAGAGAGAGAGAGAGAGAGAGAGAGAGAGAGAGAGAGAGAGAGAGAGAGACTTGAGGAAAATAAGATAAAAAAAAAAAATAGTGTTGACTTTTAAGCTAAATAAGAAAATATTGAATGCTTTGTTTTCTTGTAGCTCAGAGAACACACACACACACACACACACACACACACACACACACACACACACACACACACACACACACACACACACACACACACACACACACACACACACACACACACACACGTACGTACGTACGTACATTACATAACCACCTAACCTTAAAACACATTTTTCGAGAAAGGGGAATTAACTTTTCGTGTGTGTGTGTGTGTGTGTGTGTGTGTGTGTGTGTGTGTGTGTGTGTGTGTGTGTGTGTGTGTGTGTGTGTGTGTGTGTGTGTGTGTGTGTGTGTGCGTGCGTGCGTGCCCGTGTGCGTGCGTGCGCAATATGTTGAAGACTTCTCGCCGTGACCTTTACCTCCCTCTCTCGCCTTGAGGGCAGCGCCGGCGAGGTGACGATGGTGGTGGTGGTGGTGGTGGTGGTGGTGGCGGCGGTGGCGGCGGTGGCGGCGGCGGCGGCGGCGGTGGTGGTGGTGGTGGTGGTGGTGGTGGTGGTGGTGGTGGTGGCGGCGGCGGCGGCGTTGGCGGCGGCGGCTTTGGCGGCTTTGGCGGCGGCTGGCGGCGGCGTGGCGGTGGGGAAATACAATAGAGAGACAAACAGAAACATTATGTATTACGTCCCACCAGACACTTGACGTGAACACTGCGTTGTTTGAGGTGTGGATGATGGAGGAGGAACAGGAGAAAAAGGAGGAGGAAGGAGAAAGAGGTGAAAAGGCAGAAATTCAAAAGAGAGACAAATAAATATATTACTTCCTGGCAGACACAGTACGTTGTTTGATTTGTGAATGATAAAGGAGGAAGATGATGAAAGGGGGAGGAGGGAAATGACGAAGAGGAATGTGGAGCAAGAGGAGAAATGAAGAGAAGGCAGAAATACAATGAACAATCAAAAAAACAAACACTTCACCTGAACACGCTGCATTACTTGATATGAGAATGGCAAAGCAGGAGACAGAAAAAAGAAGACCGGAAGAAAAAGAGAAGAAATCAGAACAAACAAACAGAAACGTTGATGATGGAGGAAGAGAAAAGGACGAGGAAGGAGGAGGAACAAGAGAGAAAAGACGAAGAAAGAGGAACTAGGAGAGAAAAGACGATAAATCAGGCAGAAACATTACGTATTTCTTCCTGGCAGACACTTGACCTGACCTAACTTGACTATTTGATGTGTGAATGATGAAGGAGGAAGAAGGAAGAGGAAATAAACGAGGAGGAGGAGAAGAAATGAAGAGGAAACAGGAATACAAAGGGAATTCTTAAATAGTAATATAATGTATTCCTTTTAAGCAGCAACATTGTTCGATTTGTAAATGATAAAAGGAAGAAGAGAGAAAGGGCGACAAGGAAGGAAGAACAAGAGATAAAAGATGAGAAGGAAGAAGGAAAAGGAGAGAAAGAACGAGGATGAAGGAGGAACAAGAGATAAATGATGAGATGGAAGAAGGAGGAGGAGAGAAAGGACGAGGATAAAAGGTGAACAAGAGAAAGAAAGACGAGAGGAAAGGAGGAAGAAGAGAGATAAGGCGAGAAGGAAGGAGGAACAATAGAAAAAGACGAGAAGGAAGAAGGAACGGGAGAAAAAGGACGAGGATGAAGCCGGAACGAGAGAAAATACAAGAGGGAAGGAGGAAGAGGAGAGAAAGGGCGATAAGGAAGGAGGAATAAGAGAGAAAAGACGAGAGGGAAGGAGGAGGAAGGAGGAAGAAGAGAGTAAGGTTGAGGAAGCAGTGAGAAAATACAATAAAGAAAGCAACAGACATCATATTACTTGTCGTTTTCAACTTTAACAATGTGAGAACTACACTGATCCTTGAGTGAGAGAGAGAGAGAGAGAGAGAGAGAGAGAGAGAGAGAGAGAGAGAGAGAGAGAGAGAGAGAGAGAGAGAGAGAGAGAGGACACAGTAATACAAAAGAATGAAGAGTGCATACAGAACCATGAACATTGCATTACTTTTCACTGTGGATTTGAACGATGTAAGAGCTGCAGATTTATGAATGATGAAGGAGATAACAGAGGAGGAGGAAGAGAAGGACGAGGGCAAGGAGACAGTGATGAATGCAGTGGGAGGAGGAAAGAAAAAGATTGCATAACATTACTAGACTTAACTGAAAGCAGGAATTACATGACTTGATTTGTGAATGATAGAGGTGAACAGTATTGGAAGAAGAGGAGAAAGAAGACAAGGGGATAGCAAGGAATACGATAGGGAAAGCAGATTATATTAAATATGAACGTACTGCATGCAAATATTTTATTTAAGTCATATGGTGGAGAGCGAAAGAAGTGGAGGAGGTGAAAGGACAAGGTAACAGCAAGGAATACAACAAGGGAAGGAAAAGAAACACATTGTATTACCTCCCATGACATTATCGATTCAAGAGTTACTATATTTGGTGTGTAGGACATAAGGTGAAGAGGAAAGGAAGGAGGAGGGAGAGGATAAGGAGACAACGAGAATCACCGAAGGGAAAGAGAGGAAAAAAGTTATTCATTCTTAACATTAATATTGACATAATCTATACTAGGGTTACTGTATCTGGTGTATAATACATTACGTGAAAAAGCAAGGGAGAGGAGGAAAGGATGAAGGAGATGAAGACAGCGAGAAATACAGAAGGGGGAAGGAGAAAAGAAACATTGTGTATTAGTTGTTAACCAAAATGTTGACATCTTTGCATACAAGAGTTCATGTATTCAGTGTACAAGTCATAAGATGGAGAGCAAAGGAGGGTAATAAGGAGAGGGAAGAACAACAACGAAGGAATATAAAAGAAAATGAAACACCATGCAATGTATTAATTTTACGAGAATATTGACATTATTCATACAACCGCTACACTGTTTGACATATGAATGATGAAGTAGTAGCAGTATCACCACCACCACCACCACCACCACCACCACCACCACCATCACCATCACCAAAAGTAGAAATACCAAAGGAAAGACAAACACCAACACAAACATACCGGTTCTTATTAAACTGTTTGTACGAGCTACACTGGAGGTACTCTTGTTTGATCTGAGAATTACGAGAGAGGAGAGTAAAGGAGCAGAAAGAGGAACGGACAAGAACACAAAGGAAGAACGTGCTATAGAAGAATTGTTGCTTCTTAGGAGGTTATTTGTGAACGGAGGGGCACGAGAAGATAGAGGAGAACGAGGACTGGGGAAAGGACGAAGAGGAGGAGGAACATGACTAGGAAAAGGAGGTGGAGGAGAAAGAGGAGGAGGACGAAGAGGACATGAGCTAAGAAGAGGAGGAAGAGGACGTGGGCTAGAAAAAAAAAAAAAAGAGGAAGAGAACGAAAAGAAAAAGGAAAACTAAAAAAAATGAAACAAAAACAAGAAGAAAATTAAGAAACAAAAAGAAAAGGAGGTGGACGAGAAGGAGAACGAGGAAGAAGAGGAGAGAGAGAGAGAAAAAAAAACATTAAGGACGAAAAGGACGAAGACGAAGACTAAAAATAAGTAAAGGAGGAAGAAACAGGAACAAAAAGAGGAGAATGACGAGAATGACTGAAACTAAGAAAACGAGAAAGAAAAGAAGGAAGAAAAAAGAAAAGACTGCGAAGATTAGAACACTTGCAACGGTCCACCACCACCACCACCACTGCCACTACCACTACCACTACCACTGCCACCACCACAGAGACGACCTTTAGAGTAGCCGCTTATAGCAATGGTGGGTGGGGCGGGGAGGCGAGGGAAGGGAGGGGGCGAAGTGCGGGAGTCTATATTTAGCTTCCCCGTCCATTATGTAATACTAGCGTGAATAGAGAGGGCAGGTTAGGTTCTCCGGGCTGGCTAGTGTGTGTGTGTGTGTGTGTGTGTGTGTGTATGTGTGTGTGCGTGTGTGTGATCAGTGGTGGTGGAAGGGGATTATGATTCTGTTTGGTTTTGGTGGTGGTGGTGGTGGTGGTGGTGGTGGTGGTGGTGGTGGTGGTGTTGGTGTAAGGAGTAAAGGAAGTGTGTGTGTCTGTGTGTCGAAGCATGTACTAGATTAGCTCTCTCTCTCTCTCTCTCTCTCTCTCTCTCTCTCTCTCTCTCTCTCTCTCTCTCTCTCTCTCTCTCTCTCTCTCTCTCTCTCTCTCTCTCTCTCTCTCTCTCTCTCTCTCTCTCACACACACACACACACACACACACACACACACACACACACACACACACACACACACACACACACACACACACACACACACAGAGAGAGAGAGAGAGAGAGAGAGAGAGAGAGAGAGAGAGAGAGAGAGAGAGAGAGAGAGAGAGAGAGAGCGTAGGGATAAGCTAATTGTCTGCCTGTCACCTAATTAGTGGCTTATCATGCAGCCTAAGTAATTACAGCCGTCACTACCTCTCTAGAACACAAGCCTCTGTTAATCTGCCATGTATAGCCTTTTTTGGGCTGACATTGTTGTTGCTGTTATTATTATTATTATTATTATTATTATTATTATTATTATTATTATTATTATTATTATTATTATTATTATTACACGTAGTTAGTAGTAGTAGTAGTAGTAGTAGTAGTAGTAATGTGATATTTATACAGATAGCTTATTTACTACTACCACTTTCATTACTACTTTTCTACTACTTATACTGTACTACTACTACTACTACTACTACTACTACTACTACTACTACTACTACTACTACTACTACTACTACTACTACTACTACTATACCACCACCACCGCATTAAACTGATCACACAGGTACCAGTCGCCACCAAATTTCTCTCTCTCTCTCTCTCTCTCTCTCTCTCTCTCTCTCTCTCTCTCTCTCTCTCTCTCTCTCTCTCTCTCTCTCTCTCTCTCTCTCTCTCTCTCTCTCTCTCTCTCGTGTACAAAACCCACAAATATACACACGTGCATCAATTCAATCCCCTTTCAATCCCACGCCGGGTGTTTGGGGGATTACAATGCGATGTGAGTGTGTGTGTGTGTGTGTGTGTGTGTGTGTGTGTGTGTGTGTGTGTGTTGTGTGTTTGTGTCCTCAATCAATTACTTAACATTGTGAAGGGTGTTTTGTAACTGTGTGTGTGTGTGTGTGTGTGTGTGTGTGTGTGTGTGTGTGTGTGTGTGTGTGTGTGTGTGTGTTCGTTCGTTCGTACATGCGTTTTATACAGCACCCAATTTTATAATTTTCCTTTGCTTACATCCGTCTTTCTTCTTTCCTTCCTTTTCTTCTTCATTCCATTCCTTCTTCCTTTCATCATTCCTTTCTGTCTCCTGCCTTTCATTGCCTCTCTTCCTTCTTAGTCCTTTCTCATCATGCTCCTATTTTGTACATTTTCACTTATATTCTAGTCCTCCTCCTCCTCCTCCTCCTCCTCCTCCTCCTCCTCCTCCTCCTCCTCCTCCTCCTCCTCCTCCTCCTCCTCCTCCTCCTCCTCCTCCTCCTCCTCCTCCTCCTCCTCCTCCTCCTCCTCCTCCTCCTCCTTACTAACACCCATTGCCTTTCTTTATGCCTTGTTTCCTTCTCCCTTCACTCCTTTCTTTCCTTTTCCCTTCCTCCCTCCCTTCCATTCATACATAAACAAAAATAACCCTTATGTATTATACGTGTTATCTTTCGTCCTTATAAAAGCCCCATATAAGTAACCAAAAATTAGAGGTCACCTGTCTGAACGTAGTATGGTTGTTATTTTTAAGTGTTTTTATTTATTTATTTTATTTATTTTTTCTTCTTGACCTTCATCGATTGTATTTGGAGTGGAAGCCATTGTGAGTTTTTCTGTAATTTTTTTGAGTGGTGAACGTTGTGTGTATGTGTGTGTGTGTGTGTGTGTGTGTGTGTGTGTGTGTGTGTGTGTGTGTGTGTGTGTGTGTGTGTGTGTGTGTGTGTGTTTATGACTTGACAGACAGACATGCGTTAAACATTCTCTTCATAAACAGTTACAGTTTCCTGAGAGAGAGAGAGAGAGAGAGAGAGAGAGAGAGAGAGAGAGAGAGAGAGAGAGAGAGAGAGAGATGTGTATAGTTTAGTCGTGTGAATGTGGACTATTAAGTTAACCATTAATAAGATTTTCGTGATAGCCTGGCTTGGATTAGGAGGCTGCGTGAGGCTTGGTGGGTGTTAATGTGTGTATGTGTGGGTGTGGGTGTGGATGTGTGTGTGGGTGTGGGTGTGCGTGAGGTTTGGCGTAGGTAGGTGTAAGTGTGGGTGGGTGTGAGTATTTGTTTGTGTGTAAGTTTGCGTTATGGAGGGATGTGTACGCAGGGATGTGGATGCCGGTG
>NC_087162.1:12940447-12995447 GCF_035594125.1 Scylla paramamosain | reverse complement strand
ACTAGACCTTTTTTACATTAATTAATGCGTGATGTAATGTATATTGGCCGTGACCAGACCATAGGCGTCTCAGTTCAAGACCACGGGTGGTGGCCACAACTCAGGGGTGCCCTGTTTTCATCAATAATTCACAAAGCTTCCTCCTCCCCTTACTGGCTGTTCACTATTGCCATCCTGGTAAGGTTGGGACAGCTCATCATGAATGCTGTCACTACATACTTGCAATGCTGACTATTTGGATGGTTTGTTTGCTTGTTTTGTTTTTACAAGTTGATTGGTTTTAAGATTGATAGTTCTTTTGTTAGTTTTGAAGGAAATGAAAGTTTTTAGGAAATGAGGTTTTATTTTTCTTCTTTTTAGGTTTATTTTTAGTTTTATGTATGTATTTGCTTTTTTTTTTTTTTTTTGAATACGAGAGAGAGAGAGAGAGAGAGAGAGAGAGAGAGAGAGAGAGAGAGAGAGAGAGAGAGAGAGAGAGAGAGAGAGAGAGAGAGCAGGTCACAAAAAGCCAGCAGGCCTTCACTTGGTAATCCTTGTTTTGTTCAGATATACATCTGCCTGTTGCCATTCATGCCTGTTAATCTATTCACAGCTTGTCTACTCTTCTCCCAAAGCTCAATATTGATTCTGTTCTAACAACCTGTGTCCATTCCTATCATTGACCATTCTATATGAGAACTAGTTCCTTCCTATTTTTTTTTTAACCCAACTTTGTCAAGCTTTAACTTTTTTTTATCTCGTCTTATCCAGAGAGAGAGAGAGAGAGAGAGAGAGAGAGAGAGAGAGAGAGAGAGAGAGAGAGAGAACCTTTTGTATCTGTATATAACCAAAAGCATATACTCCCATGCTGCACATTTAAGCAGATACTAATTAGTATGACAGCCTTATAATCTGTAGTGTTCTAATTATTTTTATGTTCATTTTCTTCATGGTCATCTATACAAAATATTCACCTTGTTCCTTTATTACAAGTTTAAACTTATTGATTGCTATGGTCTCTTCTTAACTTGATAAAAATACCTTGTACAACTTTAGATTACAGATTGAAAGATCACATTTAAATAAAGGAGATGATTGAATACTTAGCAAAGTTTTTTTTATGAGAGAGTTCTGGTTAAAGGCAACAAAACTTTAGGTGAAAAAGACCCATTGAAGGTGCCTGTTCCCCAAGAAAACAACCCAGAAGCAAGTCCAGAGTTACATGCACTATATTTTTAACCTTTGCTCATATAGTTGCCTTAGTTTATTCAGATAGAATACTGTCATAAGCTATTAGAGGCTTACAATGATTTTTTTGTATGTACTGTATCTGTTATTAGAAACACCACTATCATTCAAATTGGCATAAACATTTGCTATTAAAGCATTAAAATAATGTATTGTACTAATAATAGAAACACCAGTATCTTCCAAACTGACATAACTATTTAAAAGTAAAAGTAATGCCATTTAGCTCCTTCAGTGTTTAGTGATGGAGGTTGTTGATGCAGGAAGCAACAGTGTGCCATGTCTGGAGAGTATCAACTTTTATCTTGAAGTCTGACTTTCATGCCAGCAAAAGTTTACCTAAAAAAAATGTTGATTTCTAAAGGACTAATGTTTATTGATATGAAAGGAAAACAAGGATGAAATTAACTCTTTTACTGCTATGGGCATTTTTTTTGTTAACATCATGATCTCTGTAATATTATGTTTAGATGGATGTAAAGAAGAAAAGATTATGTTAATCAAATTTTTGCAAAGCTGCAGAAGTACATACATACTTAAGAGACTGTAGTACAAGAAATAAGTCTTTTAAAAGTTGTAGATGATTATGGTAAAGATTGACTAGCAATGAAATGGAAAAGCCATATTAATTTTCTGTATTAGACTTGTGACTATCATTGCTATTCTTCAAGGGAGCAACAGAATTAAATAGCAAAGAAAGTACCCAAACCATACCTTAGCTTCCCTTCCCCACTGACAACAAAATGTAACCCTGTCAGGTTTATACTTACACTCAGGGAATTTGATGTAAGTTCTTTAGGGGAGCAATGGAAGTATACAAGAAAGAAAGTACCCAAACCATACTTTAGTTTCTCTTCCCCACTGGTAAAAAATAAAATAAAATAAAATGAATAATAATAAATAAATAAATAGATAAAGCCATGCCAGGTCTGTATTCTCAGAGCATTTGGTGTAAGTTCTTAAGGAGAACAGCAGAACTAGATAGGAAAGAAAGTACTAAAAATATATCTTAGCTTCCCTTCCCTGCTAGTAAGAAAACAGTAGCCAGGTCTATACACTCTGGCATTTTGATGATAATTTTTGCCCAGTTACCAATACTACTCAGTTTTTTTTATCTGTTGCTCTGCTTTCACTTGTGTAATGAGAAACATGTATGCTGGTGTGAGTCAAGTGTTGAACTAAGTGCTGCCTCCCACCCCCGACAGCTGGACAGGTTCAAGGAGCCGCCTGCTTTTGGGCCCATGTGTGACATCCTGTGGTCTGACCCGCTAGAGGATTTTGGCAATGAGAAAAATGCGGAACACTTCTCACACAATTCTGTACGAGGTTGTTCGTATTTCTATAGGTAAGTTTTTTGAGGTGTCTTATTAGGTTGCTCATATTTGTATAAGTAAGTTTTAAGGTGTGTTTTTTTTTCTTTTATTTCTGCAGGTTACAGGTATTATTGTCAATGATGGATGCTTGTGTAGTGTGTGGGAGATTGTTCATCATTTATATAAGTATGTTCTTGAGGCGTATTTTCTTTTATTTCCACAGGTTACAAGTGGTGTCGATGATGTTTGATTGTTTAGAGTGTTAAAGGAAATTGTTTTGCAAGTTTCTGAACCATCTTTTTTCTTTTATTTGTACTAGATAATGTTGATGGGTGTTGGTGTAAAATTGTTCTATGTCAAGTTATTCATGTGTGATGTATCATGATAATTCATTACATATAGCAAGGATAAGAAGCAGCATGGTTAGGAGTGAGGCAAGTGTGTGTAATTGAAATTAATGTATCTGGAGGAAGGTGATCACACATAGGGAAGAATCATTCAGTCTCACAATGGAGGAGGATGGGTAGGTACAATCATGGTCAGGAAGCACTTCCTCTGTGTTTAATGTTTCCTTCAGTCATGAATCATCTGATCTGCTAGCAGTTTCCTTCTAGAATCTGACAGTTGATAGACTGTTACCAGATCAGAGGACTAGTGATAAAGGAAACCTAAAAAGAGGAAGGGAAAGCACTTTTACTATATATTGACTTCTGACCAGAACTGTACAAACATTGGGATGACTGGGAAGTGGAATACAAGAACATAACAATTGACAGACTCTTATCTGATCAGAGAACTAATAAACAAAGGATGGTAATGCACTAAGTTACTTGACTTCTGGTCAGGAATGTATAAGCAGCAAGGTGACTGAGGAGTGGAATGCAAAAACCTGACACTTGATAGATCCTTAGCAGATCAGAAAAACTAGACAGAGGAAAAGAACACACTGTTACTCTACTTCTGACTAGTAATGTACAAGCACTGGGACAACTGACAGGTGAAATACAAGAACATGACAATTGATAGATGCTTACCAGATAAAAAAAACTAATAATTAAGGAAAAACTAAAACAAAACAAGGGAATGCTCTAAATTAATCAACTTCTGGCCAGGAATGTACTGGCCGCAAAGTGACTGAGAAGTGGAATACAAGTCACTTTTCTCATAACAACTTTCTTTCCCTTCCAGCTATGCAGCTTGCTGTGACTTCTTACAAACCAACAATCTCCTGTCCATAATCAGAGCCCATGAAGCTCAAGATGCAGGGTAAGACGTGCAGGGATTCTCTTTTGTGCATTGTTGAGGTTATAAGACTTGTATCATATTCATCTTGTCCTTACCTAGTATTTCATCTTATTCACCTCAATATTAAATTATTTCATCTCTTCAGACATGTTTTTGTGCAGTGTTAATTATAATACATGCATCTTATTCACCTTGTCTTTAACTTAGACTTCCAGTATTTCATCCTATTCTCGTTATCGTTAACTCAGGACTCCAGTACTACTTCATCTTCCCAGACATGTTTTAAGATGCGAACAACTACAGCCTCTACATAATTCATACTTAAAAAGCGTACTGCAGTCAATACGTAGCACAGTATTCTTGAATTCATGTTTTTAACTTTGTGGTGTATAGTTTCATGTCCTTTTCCTTTTTCCAGGTATCGTATGTATCGTAAAAGCCAAACAACAGGATTTCCCTCCCTTATTACAATATTTTCTGCTCCAAATTACCTGGACGTGTACAACAACAAGGTGAGGGCTGGTCACACTGTGCCTCTCTTGCTGTGTCCATTGTGGTGACTGAAGACCATGTTCTGAAACACTGCTGCCCACACTTCCATTATTTTAAAAAAGGCACTAGTTGAAGTGACATGGGTTTTTAAGGCTGTTTCTTACAGTTTTAGTGATATATTAACAAGATTTTAACATTATTAACAGGAGAAACAGTCTCGAGAACCCAGCTAATCATCTTTGTGGCCTTTAAAGATAGTCATGGTGATTGGGAGAACAGTGTTTCTGAATTGGGGCCTGTGTTGTGCTGGCAGGGAATCCATGCAGCAGTTTGAGTAATGACTGTGTGACTCTTTAGCTTTGACAAGAATGATGGTTAGATATGGACAGAAGAGAATTGAAGTGATGAAAGACTCTTAAATTTATGCAAGTCCAAGTAGCAGGACAAACCAGTAGAGTTAAATTGTGTAGAGCAATAGTTCTGACAAGAAGCTGAGAGTCACCATGCATTTTTATATCGTAAGTCCCTTCATCAGCTCTTGTTTTATTTTAGTTCACTGTCAATATGAAGTTCATTAACTCTGTGTATAAATCCTCACTGTACTACATAGATTACTGCATTTACATAGGAAAGAAAACTTTTCTTTGTATTAAAAGAAAAGGAAGACTGTATCACAGTTCTTACTGCAGACTTTTGTGGGAAGATTAAAACAGATCCCCGAATATTGAAATGAATAAGATAAATAAAGTCCCACAACCCATATCTAGAATATCTGATGTTCAGCACAAAGGAATTTAATTTGACAGGGTTATATAAATAAAAGTCAGATAACAGTAATCATAATTATTTATTTATTTATATTATTATTGTGCAAGAGGAGGCACTGACCAAGGACAACAAAAAAAGATAAAAAGGCCCACTGAAGATTGTAGTCTCCAAGGCAGACTGTTCAAGGGAATATAGTTTAATACTAACTGGTTCATCTAAGGATATCTGGGCACAAGTATTTGACCGTCAGGAAAAATAATGACTTGAACAAAAACTTTCTTGCTCAGAAAAACAGTGTCTCTTAGCTGAAGAAAGTGTTACTCAGAAGGGAAGGATTAGCTCAGTCATTTATTTGTAGTTTAATTTTATATTTGAGCATGGAAGCAAGACATGGATGATGAATGTAATGTAAATACAATAAAGAGAGTGTCCTGTATGTAGAAGCCTAATTATTATTGCTGTGAATGGAAATATGTAGTATAAGTCTTTGCACCATATTGTTTTGCAATTTTTCATCTACATAGTGTATAATACGTCTCTCTGCTTGCTTCAGGCTGCCGTTTTGAAATATGAAAATAATGTGATGAACATCCGACAGTTCAACTGCTCCCCTCACCCTTACTGGCTGCCAAACTTTATGGATGTGTTCACCTGGTCACTACCATTTGTTGGAGAGAAGGGTATTATCCGATGAACACTTGTTTCCTCCTCACCTAACTCCTCTGCTGTATTATATAAGGCTTCAGTATCTATGCTTTCCCAGATAGAATCACATGAATCAATTCAACATCATGGTACACCTTTGCAAACACCAACAAGCTGACTCTGTCCATTGATTTTCTTATATTAATTTTTAACTTTTTGTCATATGTGATGTCATTTATGTTTTCTTCCATCTTACTCTTTATATCTTCACACTTTTTTTTTTTTTAATGATTTAGAAAAGTGGAGCTCTTGAAAATTGCACCATCACTAATTGGAGACCTACCTATATTCAGTAACCAAGTTTGTACTGAACTTACTGCTTCTAACTTAAAGCTTTCTGTAGGAATTGTAAATGCATACTATTTGAATCTCCAATTTGATATAAAAATCAAATAAAAATATGAACTTGGCTTATATTTCCTGTCAAAGAAAACATATATATTTATTAGGCATTTCTTTTATTGCATTTGGTATTATGAAACTTCAGTAACATTCTTACAAAATACAACTGCTAGCTTTCCACATTGTCTCAGTTTTGGTTGTAGGAGTCACACTATTAATGATTATCCGACAGCTATTTATCATTTGAATAGTCAAGCGGTTTCTCATTGCATGATCACAACATATTATTAAACATGCCCAAAATTTTATTAACTGGTTACATGCAGGTTCATTTCTAATTGCATAAAGGGATGCTTCTTGTGCACTCCTAAATGTAAGTAGTGGGGGCAGTGCAGGGTGGCAGAAGCTTAGCACTTGCACTTGTTACCTTTCAGTGACGGAGATGCTGGTAAATGTGCTCAACATCTGCTCTGACGATGAGCTCATGGATGGGGAGGAGTCCATCGATGAAGGTAGGTGTCCTGCAGGGTCTCTTACCTGAATGAGGGGCTTGGCTTAGGCTCTTGAAGTCTCAGAAGCTTAAACTGCGGGATATGCTAGTAGGACATTTATAGTTACATTGAATTGCAGTACCCAACTATAGACATAAATAAGGAAAAATGAGCTGCTAAACTTTATCCTCAGGTGAAGGACTTTTTTTTATCTAGAGATTTCTCAGTTTTGATGTTATTGTTTGGATATGGAACTTCACCCCTGTCTGATTGCTGAACCTGACATAGAGGAGGTAGGGTAAGAGTAAAAAGACTATGCAGGTATAGTGTAGTTATGGATTTCTGAACTCACTTTTCCTTCACCTGCAGCTGTGGTGTAGGATGAATCTTTGGCTCATTTACTGGTGACAAATTAATTTTCTGTGTGTGAAATAAAGATTTTATTACAGATTTTTCTCTTTAAAACTTGGAACTTTGTAATCAGAGGCTTTGATCTTAATGATAATGACACCATTGCACACCTGCACACTTCACACTTCACACCTTGATCTGCTTTGAGATGAATCTGTGTACGTGTCTTTCTTACCCTGGAGGTGCAGGGTACATATCCCCCTCCAGGAGTCCTTAGTGTTGTCCAAGGCAACAGTGGGGCAGGAGGGTGGGGGCCAGGAACATTTACCTTTAAATTTTGACATTCCCCACAAAACAAGAATGGAAGAGAGGTCTTGACATTTTCTTTTTTGTTTTAGATACTCTTGCAAAAATTGTTAATTGGCTGCCACTTATATTATTGGAAAGACTTTAATAGGCAACTCAGAACAGACAAAATCAATCCTTTTGTAGACAAGCTCAGGGGTGTGAAAAAAGTTAATCTGACTCAATTTAATGAAGCCATCTTGTTTTGTGTTCAATGGAACGTTGGAAGTTAACACCACACACCAACCATGTTTGTTTTGCATAGTTAATTAAACATACCACACAATGCACAAAAAATTCAATGTGAAAAAAAATCTATAGTAAATAGATCAGTTCCAGGTAATACTACACCTGATACATGCAAGTTCAGGGTTAAAAATAGTCATAAAATATATAAATCAACTTCAGTGAAGCTGTCTTAGCCTATCAAATATTTCTTTTTAGTCACCAGAGTTTCCTGCACCCACACAGAACAGTCACCAGAACAATCACACGGTACTGTTTTCTTCATTAAATAGAAACTGCAAAGATGTTATTCACTTGATGCTTCACTACACCAACCCTTGAGAGGCAGCCATGCACCTCCACCTTATATCAAGTGTTGCACTTGTCTGACACACTTCAACCTATGCACTCACTACACTTACCATGTTGATTTGTAAATATTTAGTCTAAATTAATGGACAGGTGAAATCTGAAGACAAGACCCCATGAGTGTAATGACATTTTTTGTAAACTGCAAGTAGAAAAAAACACACACACACACACACACACACACACACACACACACACACACACACACACACACACACACACACACACACACACACACACACACACACACACACACACACACACACTATAGCTCCTTTCTCATGTCACAATTTTTTTTATGTAGGTAACTTTGGGTAAACACACACACACACACACACACACACACACACACACACACACACACACACACACACACACACACACACACACACACACACACACACACACACACACACACACACACACACACACACACACACTATAGCTCCTTTCTCATATGTCACAATTTTTTTTATGTAGGTAACTTTGGGTAAACACACACACACACACACACACACACACACACACACACACACACACACACACACACACACACACACACACACACACACACACACACACACACACACACACACACACACACACACACACACACACACACACACACACACACACACACACTATAGCTCCTTTCTCATGTCACAGCTTTTATTTTATGTAGGTAACTATGGGTAAACACACACACACACACACACACACACACACACACACACACACACACACACACACACACACACACACACACACACACACACATATGCACAGCATTCATAAGCACAAATGTGGAACTCTTGAAGGCCTGTGATAGAACCTGTGCCAGTGTGTTGAGAGCATGCCTGGAGCAGGGAAGGCTGCACCTAAGGCTGTGTGTGACGCCTCACATCCAGGGTACTGCTGCATGACCCTCACCCACCTGGCACTGGAGGACTGGCAGTATTCTTCATGGTCAGGGTGTGTTAGGAAAGAATAGGGAGCTCAGATAGGTGTATCTTATGATTAACTTGCTTTCTGTGAGCTCAAACAGGTGTATCTTAAGACTATCTTGCTTTTTTTCTGGGTGTTTTCTTCCTGGTCATGGTGTGTTAGGAGGAGAGAAGGATAGGGAGCTGAAGTAGGTGTATCTTATGACTAATTTGGTTTCTCTTCACTTCCTCCATTAACATTTTACAGAATAGCAGTGTTTGGTTAGATAAGTTGTGAAACACAAATTTGCTGCCTGGCAGAGTCATGTGGTTACACAGATGACATGTTGAGATTGATAGGGATTGTTAGAAGCATTTAATAATCATTTCAAGTTCACTTCTACATTAGGTATGACATTTAAGGTTTGAGGTGAAAATCATGTCTACTTTTACAACATGCTACATTATGAGATGAGTTTGAATGATAAGATTCCCTCCATAATTGTTTTCATTATCCATTATACAATTACTACACAGTCTCAAAACTCTAAATTCTAAATTCTAAATTCTTAGAATGAGTCTTACAGAAACACTCTCTAGGCTAGTGTCAGTGTTTAGCATCTGATGAAACCCTTTCACTGTGATGTTCAGCAATTTACAACACTAAAGGCACTCTCCAGAGTCTTTACAGGGTTCTGCAGTAAAGAAAAAAATTAAGAGAACAGATTTTCCATTGTTTATTCGTTATTTATTGTTTTATTCAGTTTTGAGACAATGGAGCAAAAGAAATATCTCACAGTGGTTAGCGATTAAGGAAAGATACACCAAGAAACAGTGAAAGGGTTAATAAGCACCAGACACCTAAGAAAATATCTTAATGCATCTACACAATCATAATGGTACACTTTCTTCACGCACATACCGAAGTGGAGAGGAGGATTCACTTGTAATGAAAAGAGAAAGGAATTTAATTCATGATACAAAATGGCCTCAAAAGTCGCCATACACTTACACAATCATAACAGTAAACTTTTCCTCACATGTGTAGAATTGGTGAGAAACTTGCTTAAAACACAAAGCAGCAAGAAACCATCTTCACTCAGTTGCTTAAATTTAATCTTGGTGCTCCTCCTGCAGACATCAGCTGGCTCTTGCTTTGCAGCAGATACATTACCAGTGTGTTCCTGCCTCCTGTAGTGCTCTTACTGTGCCAGGCGAGAAATATGCTGGTTGAAGTTTACATTTGTGGTCATTCTGGAGTCTTAATCTATATTAGGAGACCAGACCCCCTTGCTAATAATCTTTGTCAGGATTCATGTTTTGTGATTGGGACATGAATCTTTAGGTACAGGTCTTATATTACAGTGGAGTCTAATAGATTCATTTGGTTTAGCTAGTTTGGCATATTTATTTAGTCAGTTTCATGAACCAGTGAATGTGTCTTGTTCAGGATTTTTTGGGAGGGGAAGATGTAGTTTTTCATGAGGATCAGTCTGTTTATCAGACAGGTGCCTCTTTAGTGTTAAGTCTAATTCAGTAATCTTCAAAAATTTTTCCCCTGAAATTCTTTATGCTTGTAGACAATCATAATGTTAAATGCAAATTTGTGGACACTAATAACATCATTGAAATCATTCAAGAATTTTAAAAGAGTTTGGTACCTTTCCAAACATTGCCATTATTTTATAACTAAATCACTAATTACCACTTATGAACTAAATGCAGATGATCATGATCTAAAACATAGTCCTTGAGTATAGAAGTACTAACGCATATACATACTAGTTATTCTTTCCTCTCCTTTTTTTAAATATTCTGTGTATGTAATGGAGTTTTCTTTCCATGTTGAGATTGGTTCAGCATACATAGCCATCATGGTTCATAATATATAATACTAGTCTGCATGCCAATAGTGGAAATCAACATGACTACCATTGTGTGAATAAGATATTGCTAGTGAGGATTTTGTATATACACATCTTCATGTTATGACTCTTACATTCTTCACAGCTGCTGCAATTCTCTATAAACTTTTGCATGCCCCCTTTCTCCTAGGTGAGGGAGATACTCTGCAGTTGCTGGCAAATATTGTTTCCAAGCATATATATATATATATATTTTTTTTAGATATCTATCTACTCTTAATTACTAATTGGTTTACTTCCATATTGTTTTTACTGAGACTGCCATAGTGTTTCATGATTGTTGGCCACTCAGTGAGCCTGCTGTGTTACTAATATTGGCACAATTATTCAACCTTATGATTGTGGCTTCAAATGGAAGATAATGGAATTCTTCATACCTTCATGTCCTAAGTGTTTACCAGTCTTTTCTATTTTCTTTTTGTTCTCATGAATGGTGAAGGGGATGATGGTAAGACTCCATATTAGTGTCCAAAGGCTGTAGTCTCACTGTAGAAGTACTATGTGGCCTGTTTATGACAATTCTGGCTTAAACTTATTTTTCATTTGAGTTCATTATTGTGGCAATGATTGATTTTAAAGAAACTGCCTCA
Organism: Scylla paramamosain; assembly: GCF_035594125.1. Lineage (NCBI taxonomy): Eukaryota > Metazoa > Arthropoda > Malacostraca > Decapoda > Portunidae > Scylla > Scylla paramamosain. The sequence goes on along the minus strand of NC_087162.1, from coordinate 12,984,136 downwards.
AGTATTTAAAAGATAAATTGTAATTGTGTTTCTAAAGCTGAACACACAGGCCAACATAGTTCAGGATAAACTAGCTAGATGTACCTTAGTATCTGATAGTGGCAAGTTGGGTGGGAGTTGCCCTCCTATGCCAGCACTGCTGTACACTGTGTGATGTACTGGTGGTCATATGCCTGGCCCTGGGCTCAAGGCCCCACACCCTGCCCTACACTGTCAACTTCTCCCTACACATGTACTGCTGCACTCACAACCTGTATTAAAGGAACAGTATAACACTAAACCCTTTATTGTCACTGGTGTAGAAACTTGCACCAAAGGTCTTAGATCCCAAGAATACTGTTAGTTTTGTAGTAAACTGAAGTTGCTGGAAGTATTTAGTGGCATTAAAAAGTTACCCTTGAAAATTGATTTTACCAAGATAATTTTAGAAAAATATTGTACTAGTTGTATACTTATCAGCTAGGATAGAGCGGTACTGAACTAAAAAAAAAAAAAAAAATACTGTAAGGAGCGTTTTTTAAGCTCAGTGGTGTGAATCTACCATACTAGCTGGCTGTCCCTGTGGGGATAAAGGCACTATGGCAGTTCAAGACAAATTCAGTGCTTGGTAATTCCTTTCAGTATTTTAACTCCTGAAGACAAATGATTCAGACCTGTCCAGATGTCTTGTACAAGGATGAGGTTTCCTACTCAATTAACCAGTGTTTTGGGCAGCTTGTACAGGGGAGTGACCATTGAATATTTCGGGCCAGTTTAGATGACATGCAGCCATTTCTTTTGGCCTGTGAAATTCATCTTCTACAAGTGTCCATCATAATAATCCATTGGAGTCATGTCTCGTTTTGTAACTCTATGTATCATAAACAACAGCAATCATCCTTAGGTAGCATATCAATAAGGCTAATTATCTTGTATTTGATACAAAATTAGTCCATATTATACACCACCTAAGATGGTTGTTTATGTTACACTTAGATGCCATGTCTTGCCTGTATATGGAAAATTTGACCACTTAGACTCTTAATATCACTGAGTGCTTGTTTGGAATGATTGATGCATGCTGACTGGAAATGGCTGGTTGTCAGGTTTCTAATTTTTTGTTGAATTTGTTCTCATAGGGGGACGAAGCACATCTCATATCATGCAGTTTTTTGACCATGAGTTGTGAAGCCTCAGTGTGGAATAGAGTGCCGGCTCTGCAATCCAATTTGATGCAACTCACCAACATTCCTAAGTCACTGACTTGTTAAATCTCTTAGTCATGACACAAAGCTGAGGCTTCAGAATGATGATCTTGGTCACACAGCACTATGGTCTCTATTCCAGTAATACCTTGGGTTTATTGTTGATTTCATTCGTACTGTCTCCAGTATCTTTTTTATCTAGTATTTCCTTTTTCTTTCCATTTCCTGTGGCTTGCGTGCTCATAAAACCCAACAAAATCCTGCTTATCTTCTTGGACCTTAATACTTGTTGATACTATTGTGGCAAACCTTGCAAGCAACAACAGTGCTAATTGTGCCGGGTAAGTCAAGCACCAGGCATGGAGCAAGTAAGGAGAGTGCATGCCAGTCTGGAGTGCCTTGGACGTGGTTTACTTTCGTGCATGTCGGCCTTTTTTTTTTCTTTCTTCCTTATTTCGGTTTATTCAATCTACATTCCATCATGACTGACTCCAATAGGTATTTTTATTCTAAATAACTAAAAGAAAGGCTACCATATTAACTGTCAATAGAAATGAGAGTTTGAATGCTAATCACATCAGCTAACCAGCAATGCAGGTCCTGCTATGTTCAGAGCTAAGTTTGTGCTTGAAGTTGTGATTATCAATGATGCTTTTCAAACTTAGTGGAGTAGGTGAAATGGCTAGTTGTGAGTGGCTGAGCTGTTGACAGTAATTCTCTTTTGATAGGTCACTATGGCTGGCAGTCCCAAACCAAACAATTGATTACCACGATAATTGTAGATCTAGACCATGCTTGTGTCCATGCATTGTGATGAAATAAGTCATGCATTTAGATGGAGAAGTCATTGTTCAAAGCATTCTAGTTATTTACAATACATGTTTTCCTTTGGTTAAATTTTTTTCCAAAATTTATGTGGAAACATGAAAAGATTTTTTGCATAAAGAACAAAATAAACCATTGCCTGGGAAATGTTATGAATTCAGTGAGCCTTAAACAGAACTCCCCTAAGACTTCTTTTTCCTTGATATACTGCTCAGAAAAAGAGTCTTGTCCCAGTGCTTTTGAAGGCTCCACACTTGCTGTAGCAATGGGTGACTTAGCCATAGTATGAATTGCACTCAGGATTCTAGAAGTGCTGCTGTTCCTAGTATTTTTGACAGGTCCATAGCCTATAAATAGTAAAGAGAAGATTTCTTTCATTTCATACGATTGAGTAACAGAAGTGACAGAAATCTCCTGGTGATCCTGTGTCATCACAATTATGACTATGGCATTGACTGGATGCCAGAGTTACTGTATGAAGTGTTCACCTGTATGTGTTGTCTTGCTACTGATGTTGTCTCTGGGGCTTTCTCTAGTCTAGGATTAGGGAACCTTAATGAACCCCAGGTAGCACTTCCATATATATATATATATATATATATATATATATATATATATATATATATATATATATATATATATATATATATATATATATATATATATATATATATATATATATATATATATATATTGTGTGTGTGTGTGTGTGTGTGTGTGTGTATAAACATATTTGTAAGGGTTGGCTGTAAATGGGAATATCAAAATGTTCATTTGGGCACAGAAATATACAGTAGTTATGTGTAGGTGTGAAGGTAGACAGCAAACATAGCAGCAAATTATTGAACCCCACACACTGATTACAGTCTTTAGTTACCAGCAGTACTTGCAGTGCCTCCCAGTGCTTTGTATCCACAGTCTATTTCTGTATTGAAGTTAGTCTGTGAGTTTGCATCACATGAGGTGATTCATTTAGTTATAGCAATAATATGCAGTGTAAATCCATACCATACTTGAGGAATATTGGGATGTAAGTCTTCTGGTAACAGGAGACACTGTATCACTTATTCAACTTTGGGACCAAGTAAGCATATAATTGTAAGTTGCTTCAAAAGGGAGATGGGTGATTTGTGACAAGAATAGTGATATTTTTTCTCTGGCTCTGTTATTGGTCCTCTCTAGTCAGTGTTAATATTTCATATCATATATTGAGAATGCTTGAGAAATGCTTCTAGATATTCAAATAGATTTTCAAGAATTACAGAGATCATGTCAGCATAGGGATGAGGCCACCACAAGTACTGTTTCATGTGGGAGTCCCCTGACCACAGACTGGGTCACAGGACTCTTGGTTCAGTGACACATTGAAAAAGAAATGCATCCCAACAGTCTGTGCATACATGTGACTACTGCATAAGTAACTTTGTACTCTATCAGCATTTTTCCCACAATTAATTAATTACTTAATGACTACTGGACTAGAATACACAATCTATAAGTTGTAGGTGAAGTCAGTGTTCCCTACAATAACAAGTAATTAGCATCAGGTTTTTACATGGTAGGATTGGTATGTAGGGCCTCCACAAGGACTGTGCGCATGGAATTCTAGACTAGGGAAAGCCCTAGCTGTCAGTCTGTGTTGCGTTCATGGTAGGGTGGTAATCAGTGTGACACAAGCTAACAGTGTTAATTAATATGTAAGTCCTTTAGGGATGCTAGAGTGAATAAAGTATATTCACTTAAGACCTCTGGTTAAAGAAATTGTATATGGAAATTGCACTCTGTTAAATCGGTTCTCAACTTGAAAAGAACAAATAAAAAAGCTCAGAGGCCTAGTTTCCTTATTAGGGCTTGAGCTTTTTCATTAATCTCATGTCAAAGTTCTGGATACCTTGTTCAGTTATTTTCTGCCATAGATGAGAAATGGGAGGTTAGAGAATAAAGTTAGGGCTTTATTCATTATTCAGTGTTGTGTTCCTGATTATCAACAGAGAAAGGAGCCATGCGGAAGGAGGTCATCCGAAACAAGATCCGTGCGATTGGAAAGATGGCTCGTGTATTCTCAGTCTTAAGGTAATGATTCCGCCAGTGTTGTCAGATCACTCACCTCAGTATAAAGCAAGACCAAATTTAAGTAGCAAGACATTTATTTTTATATGTTTGTATGTTTTATTTGACGTTGTGTTAAAACAAAGTCTTGGTTCGTCCTGAACACAGAGAGGAGAGTGAGAGTGTGCTACAGCTGAAGGGCCTCACGCCTACTGGTGCTCTCCCACTTGGAGCCTTGTCCGGAGGAAAGGCATCTCTTAAAAATGGTGAGTCAGTCTGTGCACCTCGGATACATTCTTTTTGCTAGATACTGCACACATTCATCTTTTTTTTTTCTTTTACATAAGCAGGGCACAAGTCAATGGCAGAAAAGAGCAAAACAAAAAAGGCCCGCCAGTCCCAAAAGAAAGGTTAAAAGGATTGTCCAAAATTAGAGGACAGGTGTTTGGAAACCTCCCTCTTGAAAGGATTTGTTATTAGAAGGAAGAAATACAGAAGCAGGCAAGGAGTTCCAGAGTTTCTCAACTTACAGATTTTCATATTGTCAACAACTGAAGACTTTGATCAGTTTTTTATCAAAATTTTCATTAAATTGGTTTATAAAATGTACTTTTAACGGTCCACTCTGTGGTGTGGTGTGAATGTTGTGACAGGCTCACTACATCTAATAGTATATTCAACATTCAAAGCACCCACATATGTAAGTAGTATTGTGAACTTCAGATGTTCTCTTTGTTACCTTCTTCCCTAGAATATTGTGTTTGCTTAATGGTGCTTTAATTTCATATTTTCATGATCTGGATTATATTTTTTCTTTTCTGCATATTTCTTTTCTGAAACTCCTTTGAATGTAACTCACAGCATCAACTTTTATGAAATGCAGCAGTGCACATTTGGCTCAGTTAATCATCATAAATAGATAGTGTATATGTATATTGTCATTACTGAGAACAAAAATAGTGATTGGATAGATCACATCTTGAAACACTTCTTCAAGTTGCTGTTGGGATGCTGTTGCAGTGCTCAGGCATACAGTTCAGATGTGAAGAACATGTGTCTCTTGTATTTTGACAGAAAACATAAAACGATGATTAATTTTATCAGTGAGAAAATTTAAAGTTCATCAATGCTTAGTTTACAAATTGGAGGCTTCATTATATTTATCTTCATCACAAGAAGATGTGAATTTCTTTGTTAGTCATGAAAGAGACTGCTGACTTAGTTTGTTATGGAAGAAACTTTGTTAGATATAGAAGAGACTACAAATTCCTTTATTATAGTTTGTTATGGAAGAAACTTTGTTAGTTATGGAAGCAATGACTAACCTCTATCTTATCCCCATTGCAGCTATGGCTGGCTTCTCTCCTAACCACAAGATCACATCCTTCGCGGAGGCCAAGGGTCTGGATGCCATGAATGAGCGCATGCCCCCTAGGAAGGACGCCCCAGCCATCCCTCAGCCTGTGGCGTCATCGCCGGCTGCTGCGGACGAAGCAGAAAAATCCAATTCCTCCAACACAGCACCCAACACCCACTTGTGAAACCCACAGCCTCAGGTGGCTATCAGTAATTAGAACATTGTTAATATTTATATTACTACTGTAAGGAAAACCATGTGGTCATTATACTCTTAGTATTTCTCTAAAATTCACATCATTATATTTTCCCCTTTAGTGCTTCAATGCATTAGGAATTCCATAAAAAAATATATATGTATATATAATATATATATATATATATATATATATATATATATATATATATATATATATATATATATATATATATATATATATATATATATATATATATATATATATATATATATATATATATTATATTATATTATATTATATTATATATATATATATATATATATATATATATATATATATATATATATATATATATATATATATTATATTATATTATATTATATTATATTATATTATATATATATATATATATATATATATATATATATATATATATATATATATATATATATATATATATATATATATATTAGTTCTAATGTTTTTCTTCCAGACTGACTTGGGAAATTAATGGAACTATTTGATTGTAATAAATAACTGAAGTAAAGTTTTGTACATGAATAATTTCCTTTCTGTTAATGTTGATTTACTTGTGATCACGGCCATGGATCACTCTGGGTGTGTTACAGTAAGACATAGACACAGCACGTCAAAGTTCACTTTTGAATCAGGTTCCTTCACTCACCAAATATAAATGTAATTTCTTAACATTTCAATAAAGAAAACATTAATTAGATGAAATAGACCAGACTGTAGTGAAGTTAAAAGGACAACCTCTTCAAATACTTCTGTGATTTCAACATGAGATTCTTTAAAGTTCTCTGGGAAAAATGCTGCACTTGAAACTGATCCTTGAGCTGCAGCACACCAGTGTTGTGGTGAGCAGTGCACTTCATCCTGGGAGTTGTTGGTGTGAGAGGTTACAACAAGCCCCTCAAGCTTGTTAGCAGTGACCTCATCTTTGTCATTATCTGAAGCAGTTACTGTTACTAAACTGTAGGGCATTGTGGTTTCCATTGTTTTGAATAATTTCATAATGGATAAAACTATTCAACAGTTTGGTCTAAACAGTGCTAGATATTAATGTCTTACTGTAAATCTTGTAAATATCAGAGAGTACAATTAATAATATGTGTGTGAATACTCGAATATCTTGACTCAATTAATGTTTTGACTGAGTGCCAAGTTTTGGCACAAGTTCAATTCACTGAACCACCAGAGCCATCCGGCAGTCACTAGTTGTGGTATTCCTTGGGCTGGTCAGACAACTGTTCCAAACTCTGCACACTTTATTGTGTTCAAACAAGTCTGAAATGGAGAACAATAGAACATTATTACCCTACTATGTGTATCCATTTGAATTTGCACCTTTGATCTATTTTGTTGCCATAAGTAGACTCCTTCCTTAGATTGATTTACGGACATTGTGTATCTTGCAGCTTTGATCATTCCCTGTGCTTCACAAGCTGTACTTTTGTAGCACTCATCATCCCCATGCTTCATGAATTATAGTGTATAATTTGCCTATTTCTATATTTTTATATAAAAATTAAGGTTTCTTCCCCTGCTGTCTTTACCTGCTGTAGTCCTCATAGGGAATTGTGACAGAGCTCTTCATCCTTTATGTGCCAAAATTCCCCTTCTTGTAGTGTGTATACTTTTCCTTTGAAGTTTGAAATATTTAGTGGTCATAAAATTTTTACATCAGGGTCTTGTTATATGTGGCTTCAAAATATGTGAATTTATGCACAGTTGACTACCCTAATTGTAACAACAGTTCTTTGTGAGGGAGAAAATTTTGGTCTTGTGCAAGTTGTGCAGAAATGAACACAAGATTCAGCAGAGAGAGAGAGAGAGAGAGAGAGAGAGAGAGAGAGAGAGAGAGAGAGAGAGAGAGAGAGAGAGAGACAAGTCGGCAGAAAGTAATTATGTTACACCAGTGTTGTTTTACTGATGCAAATGTACTTGTTTGGTACATTGGAATTTATTCAACTGAAGTATTACAGCATTCACTAGGTTTATGTATTGTGGAATGAACATAACTGATGAGGCAGCACCACCAGCAGGTTCAATATTTGCTCCCTTGGTCAGATCACACAGACAGAACATGTTACTCATCCCTTCCACACCACTGCCAGACCCCCCTCCCCTCTCCACACACACACACACACACACACACACACACACACACACACACACACACACACACACACACACACACACACACACACACACACACACACACACACACACATGCCTCTGTTTTGTGAGGAAAAGTGTGCATTCTTTATTATGACTACAGCTGTGTTGTGCTTCATGTTAGGATTCCCATGCTTCTATGCATCCTGGCCTAGCACAGGACTGTTGGTTCAGCTGAACACAAGAGAACTGCTGGGACTTCAGAAAGAAAGTTAGAAATTGTCAGCAGAGTAATAGTTGGTGAAGAAGTGTCTGCTGAAGCTGGTGTCACAGCCTTGCTAAGTCCATCAGCTGTTACTTGTTCTTAAGTGTGCTGATAATTTATGTCTCAGTTTTTACTTGTTAATATTAGTTTCAATTCTTGTAATGCAGCTGGTTGTTATGTTCTCATACACTGCATTTTTACTGAAGATCACTAATATTGATATTATGGGATTCAAAAACAGTCATGAAATGTAAATTTCCATAATAGATATAAATATGTTAGACGTTCTAGATGCAAATTCTCATTATGTGAAGCTTTTGCACAACATAATCCGTCACATATAACAAGACGCTGGTGTAGCTGTGATTCAGATGAAGGGCAATAGATCATAGAATCAAATTCAATAATGCATTCAAAATGTGTGACAAGGAAGTCAACAAAAGAATATTTATGATCAGCTTAAGGATCCAAATATACAATGCATGTTAATATGACTGCTAAGGAAACATTAGGGCATGTCTGCACTTCATCATTAAAATTGTGAGCAAACTGAACTAGCAAAATGTGGTGCTTCAGACAGAACAAACAGAGCAAAATCACGCTCATTGTGTGTGATATGTCAGCCACATCCACCAATGCTTGTATTCCTCCTGTCATTCTCCTTCACTCTTATCATGAATCTAACAGTTACATCAGGTTCTTTCTTCATCACTTTTCCTTCTGTCAAAAGGAAAAAAATAATCAAATAGTGTACGTAGTTTGTGTTTTGGACCGAAGAAAATGTCATTCATAGGTGAAATAGACCATAGTCATTTTATAAACTTCTGTCATAAGTTGGAAATTATATTGGCTAGGATTCTTAGATTTATGCAGTAAGATTAAGTATTTGTCCCTGTCCTATTTCATGGCTGTGTTAATGCTGTGAATGGCCAGAGCAGTGGCGACACATGTCCACACTGAGCAAGGATGTTTAGCCAGCTCATGCTTTTCCCCATAGACCTCAGAAAGTGTTGAGTGCATTCTGTTGCCTCAGAGACACCCTACTGAGATTAATTTTGCTTGCCACACTTTTCTTGTTCAGTGTTTTTTTTTTTTTTTTTCCCATGGTCAAATACTCAAGTGTAGACATTCTCCAATATCAGTAATTCACATTTTATTAAAGTTTAGTTTTTTCACGTATGTATCCAAAAGAAGAGCACACAGTATTAAGGCTCATGTCATTGTCAGTAGTGATGATTATCACTACCATTGCTTCACAACTTTTTAATTGGCGTGCATGCATATCACCTGAGGAAAGACTTAGACTTGCACCTCACAAGTAGCCTCCCTCACCCATACCTAGGATCACTTGAGAACTCCTGCATATTTTCTTGAATTGTTTTGTGATGTGCTGAAACAAACATTGACAGTAACAATATTCCAATACTCTCTAAATAGAATTTTTCTCTCTCTCCTCTATTATGTAATATAGTATTTATGAATAAAACTGAGCAATGATAAAATTGAAAAGATAGGTTTTTATTTTGTGGGAAGCAACTGTTAGTTGGGAAAAATGTGAGGGAGGAAACAAGAATCTTAGCACATGTAGTTATCCCATGAAGAGTTTCTAGAGGGAGCAAGATGTCAGAAATACAAATTATCCATGCCAAGAAGATATGAAGAGAAATTTATTAAAACAACATGCAGTGGAACCTCGGTTACCGAACATTTCCCTTTTGAACAACTCGGTTTTCAAACAAAAATTGTAACTCATAATTGCTTTGGTTGGAGTACAATAATTGTTTTCGAACAAAGTTACTTGATTTCAAATACTACAAGATGTAGCAAAAGCTGCCATTTTTTACCAATTTATAGTTTCTATAAATATTTTCTTCAATTTTATATATTTGGAGGAAACACAAAGGTTAAGACAGTAATTCAGTCTTTGAAATAAGTTAAATGTGATCCTGTTGAAGAACCTCGATGTAAACAAACAAGGTTCAGCGCTCAGCTCCTGTGGCCCTTCTATGACCCACAATGCCATCACTACTTCACAACTGCATTTTCCCATTGGCTTTTCCCAGCAGTAAGATGTTGGCAGTGAGTGGGTTGCTCCTCTCCGTGTCACTCTAAAGGCTTCTCTCACTTGATTGGTGACAAAGAGAATACCTGCATGATCTAAACAGTATCTTTTGATGAGTTATGTGTCACTAAGTTCATCCAATACATCCTTTCTGGATAAAAAATTTCTAAGCTGGAGATGTGGAGGCCATCTTAGCAGTGGGAGCGTCAGTCATTACCTGCTAAGACATGGTGGACGGGTGTCTGAGAACGGATTAATCTATTTTACATTGATTACTATGAAGAAAATAGTTTAAGTTTTCAAACATTTCAGATTTCGAATAGCATTCAGGAACAAATTAAGTTAAAAAACCAAGCTTCCACTGTATTTAGAAAATATTTAAAAAAATTCATATTTTCAAATAGAAATATTTTAATTTGGAACATTCTTGAGATAAAAGAGGTGGAACTTGTTTTGGGAAGGAACATCTAGTCTTGAAAGTTAATGGCAAAAAAATGGTCATGGAAACCGAACATCAGGCTTTGCTGAAATCCTGTTCTCTTGATCTGTTTAAATAAGACATCAGCTAAACCTTTTTTTCCTGCTAATTTGTCTGAATTGAAGGTATGAGATGGTGAATGACTGAGTGTGAGACAGTGAGGTATGCACACTGTGGAAGCAACAGAAGTAGCAAATGATGGCAATAGGAAAGGTAAGATGGATAAGTTCAGGGTTTTACTTTTTTGTTGATAATTCATTAAAATTGCTTGAAAATTTTAGCCACTATGTAAATTTCTTTGAAATGTTATGCAAATTGTGAACCCAACACTGAAAAATGTGCCCTTCTTTAAAATGGCAGCATTTCTTAATATATTTAGTAAATAAACTCTGACAGAGAATAATGAATTCAAGAATACTTGCTAGAATTTGTAACTAAATATAATTAACAATCATCAAAATTAAAGTTTGCCACAATTTGCTGAGTGAATGTCAAAATTCTGAGGAAACTTAGGCAAGCAAAGCTGATGGAAGCATATTGGAGATAACAAGAAAAACTCATTTTCAGCAGCAGTTTTTGTCCACAACCTGCTAAGAATACTGCTGCAACATTTCTGAAGCTTTTGTGTACTGTTTAAAACCATACAAAGTTTGCACCAGACAAATATTCATTCTTTAACACTTGCTTAGATTATATAATGTGTGCTGTAAATGTGAGGGTTTACTTTGATACTTTGGAAACCTGAAGGAATACAGTACAAATTAAGAAAATTCCCTCTCCATATACTGTTAGTTTGCAGTGCTGAATAATTTTTTTCCCTATAATAACCTGTGTTCTCCACATTTTTTTCTGTGGAGTTTCAGTTCTTTTTAATAGCTTCTGATGTTAGGATTTACAATTTACCAAAATTTATTTATTTTTATTTATTTATTTTATTTTTTTTCATGAGAAGGACCTCAGTTTCAGCACATTCCAGTTTCAATTTAATAAATATGTGTGTGTGTGTGTGTGTGTGTCCAAAATTCAATAGAAAATGCCTTCATTGTTGGTTTTAAAATTGAAATAGTGAGTAGTTTTTCTTTCTTTTTCTTTTTTTACGAGCTGGGATCATTTGCAAGTCAATGTTGCTTTGTTCTGCATGCCTCAAATATTAGACAAGATGAATTATTCAAAGTCACACCAAGCTGCTGGAGGAGCAAAATTTGACAGGACTTGTGGGATGTCCACCTTGACACACAGTGACCTGACATTGTAGCAGTAACACACAATGTGATGTTTTAGTAATTTCCTCAAACAGTTTGATCTAAGAACAAATTTCTGGGAAAGCCCCAGGAAAAAATTAACTATTAGAAAACACTTTGGTCATCTTAAGAAAGAAAGACACCTGAGAAGGCAGGAAAGGAAACTGGTGCAGAGAAACACTAGGAAACCTTTCATGTTGGATGATTGTAGTTGACTCTTCATGATTACATGACATGTCAAGACAACATTCATTGGTCATGTAGTCAGTCTATTGTCATATTATAGTGATATGGTGTTACAGAGCAATACCGAACCCCCTTTGTGATGTAACTAAGGATATTTTTACTTGATGTATGATCTCTTATTGCTTCATCTGCAAGAATTAACTTGAGGAATACATAAATGAACTTGGAGATAGAGGGATCAGAAGAAGAATCAACAATGTAGCAAATCATAAAGATCTCAAACAGTGTTACAACTGTCACAGCTGTTCTGGTGTATTGATCAGATGTAATACCTTCAATGTTGCTTTGTTCTGCATGCCTCAAATATTAGACAAGATGAATTATTCAAAGTCACACCAAGCTGCTGGAGGGGCAAAATTTGACAGGAGTTGTGGGATGTCCACCTTGACACACAGTGACCTGACATTGTAGCAGTAACACACAATTCCTCACCAGCTGTGTGTGGAGGAAGTAGTCTGTTTTACCCAACAGAACAATGTCCCAGTTTAATGACGATGTGAACAAAAAATTCAACACAAGTAATAAATTAAATTGAATAAGATAAATACTTGGAATAATTTCAGGCACCAGTGATGGAAGGTAAAAATAAAATTAGCAGTTTTCATGAGCCTTCCAAAAGATTACTTACAGTAGTGAGTTTAACAAACCATGCAAGGTAAAAATGATAAACAAGAGGTGCCTTGACTTAGCCCTTACTGAGCAGTGTGACACATCACTAAAAGCATCTATGTAAAGTAGAATACACAATTGCCAGTCTAGGTAAACTGCTTTGATGTAAAAGCATACACAGCAGGATAGTTATGAAGATGTTAACATTAAATTTGTATAATATTAATGGCTCATTATTTTGTGGTGCCAGTAATTAATTTTGGACAACCATTATTCTGTCCATGTGTGGGATTTTCCCATGTGTCTTCATTCTTTACATCTCACATGAATAAATCTATGAATGAAATATGTTTCTGTAAAATTTAACTAAGTCTTGTGAACCTTGTCAATGTTCCCACACTGCACTAGCCGAGCCAGAAAGTTAACGTAGTGAGTGGCAACAGCAGCAGCCTCACCTCCGCCTCCCACCCTGCACCACCCACTACTCCCATGAGGGTAAACTGACCCTTGTGCAAAAAGGGAATAAATGGTAAGTCCTGGAGTTTGGGTCAGGTGTTAAAAAAAAAGAAAAAAGATTAACATTTGAAAGATAGAAAGGACACATTAAAAATGTTATAGTAACTGGTGACATCCTGGGAGGCGGAGAGTCACTCAAAGCAGCAAGCTGTGCTTGTTTATATGAAGCAGCAATGTGACTTGTGTGTGAACTCAGGCCTGTGGTGTGTTGTACAGTCTGAACATTTCATTTGAATGTGTGTTGTTGAATCTAGTTATTAAAAGAAAACTTTAACATAGCTACTTTGATTAAAAATATGCAGTATTATCATCATATTTTTTAAATGGGTGATACTGGATTGATGTAAGAGATACACTGTATATGCATATGAGAGAGAGAGAGAGAGAGAGAGAGAGAGAGAGAGAGAGAGAGAGAGAGAGAGAGAGAGAGAGAGAGGTTTCAGAAAAGAAAATATTTATTAATGAAAAGTTAATGTATGTTCCTGACATATAGAGAACACTAAGCACTTATACAAAAGTACAGGTTGTCTTCTATCAAGATTATCTGACATCTCACTCCCTTCAGTAATCTTCTTTGTGGCAAGGAAGTAGATACACTTATTATGGCATCATGTAAGACTCATCTGGCCAAAACAGTTTCCACTTGGCTCACAATTAAAAAGATAGACTGATGGATAACATATAGATGCTGCTGAGACCTGAACCTGGATTTGCACAGTTACTAAGTAAACCATGTTACTCATGAGTCATTACTTTCACATGATGCAGTGAAGTCCAGACTGAGGTAGTGAGATGTTCATGATGGCACAATTTAGTGTTCATGACATCACAGTTTAGATAAGAAGTCTGTTGCTAAAAGTTTACCATTGTGCCATTGGCTTCATGCATAGAGAATGGTGAAGGTAACATTAGCAATGACTTTATGATAGTGATGAGGTTCACTATGAAAAAAATCTGACCATCATTGCCATGTTAACAAGAATGAACTTTTCAATGACAAGGTCTACATCAGTAGTAAGTCATAGAGTCGTGATGCTGAGTAATCATGCCACTGGCTGTATATCTTTATTAAATATTAAAAAATGTAGATGCATTTCTACAAAATTATTAATAAGTTCATATAATTTCAGGTTGGTATGGTGTATGAATGTAGGTGATGAACTGTCAACATCTTGCTGATCTCAAGTGTGCAGTGAGCCAGTGGGGTGAGGCTGTCTGGCCAGGTCTTGGTTGTGATGCAAGTATTGCCTCAGCCCCTGGTGGGCCCCACTGGCCAGCCAACCTCACTAGGCATCCTGCTATGCTGTTTCTGTTGCTGCTGCTGTCGGCCAAGACTGGGCTAGGCCAGGTCGCGGCCCTTAAGGGCCCATCAGTGCTGCCACCACAGAGGGTGCAAGGAAATGTGGCAGATGCGGCCTGGCCGGCCCCAGGTCACCAGCACCAAGCTGCTGCTGCTATAGACTAATGACCCGGTCACCCAACCCTCTCCAGTGTCCTCCTCCAGTACACTGTCAGACTACACCCTCTGTGTTGCCTACACTGTTGGATTTCTGTTACATCCTCCCTTCCCATTGTGTTGGTGATGTAGACCAGGACTCGTGAGTGTTGCCAAGGAGCCATCACAGCTGCCGTAATGGTGAGCACCTGCCAAGCTCCAGCCAGCCAGTGGTGGGACAGGTGTTAGCACAGTGGTGTGAAATGTGACTGTGTGAACCCTCCAGCAAAGCCATAATGACCAGGAGTCACCAGCTGCAGTGTCTGTCCAGGTTGTGTCACATGACTAACAATTTAATGTTTAAATGAAACATTACTCACATTATCTAAGTGAACCTGTTTATAAATTGACAAAATCATGTAAATAGTTTTCTTTATTATTGTGTATAGCATGCTTGAATATTTAAAAGACTGTCGTACAGCCTCTCTAACTTGTCCCTTCCCTTCCTCTGTAGCAAGACAGCAGCCTGTGTATTGGTCCAATGGACTGTTGGCAAGCTTTTTCCTAAATATCTGCCATCAATGTGACACTTAAGGATGCAATACATTTTGGCCTGTGTGCAATATATCCTCATTCTCATCTAGATTTCCAAATTCTCTTAGGTTAGAAAGGTAGCTTGTCATCTTTTGATCATTGTTCTGTTGCTCCTCAAATGTAATTTCTATAAGTTTAATACCATTTAGCATTAAGCCATACTCTGCAGAGGGAGTGGTGTACATGTAGCAGCAAAACCTGTTTTCAGGGCTATAAATCCTCATGTAATTCAGTCCCTCTGACATTACCATTACATGTTAATGATGATCCTGTTGCTTATTGACGTTTTCTTCTCAATGGTAATTTTCATACATGCAACTGTTTTTGTCATGTGAGATAGTAGGATTCATATTTATCAATTCTGCCATATTAAATGTTATATAAAAATAACTACTACTAATAAGTCGTGTTTAAAACAAATTTTATGCCTTTTTCCAAACCAAAGTGTCCTAGTC
The DNA here is from genome assembly GCF_035594125.1 of Scylla paramamosain. Classification (NCBI taxonomy): domain Eukaryota; kingdom Metazoa; phylum Arthropoda; class Malacostraca; order Decapoda; family Portunidae; genus Scylla; species Scylla paramamosain. Next base: position 12,968,482 of record NC_087162.1, on the reverse strand, counting down.
ATATTTCTCGAGTGGAAACAAGGCACCGGGGCCCAGCCAGTAAGTTGTTGAGCCTGACAGAGCCCCAACTCCAAGCTTCCCTCTCCCATCCATGCCCCTCAAAGGACTCTGGGCCCTGCCCACTCTGTGCTGGGATCCATCAGCCATCACACGTCAAGTTTACCTGTGTCGTAAGTGTTGACAAGAAAACAAAACTTCTAAAAGAAATGTGTACATTTTAACATCTTGTTAAACACTCTCACTCATTTTTCACTCTAAAACTTTGATGGTTGGTGTACATTTTGAACATGCAAGTAGCCCTAAACTTTTTTCTCTAGTAGCTCATTAAATCCTTGAGAAATATGTGAATGTGCGTTGAAAGTGGTTATTATGCTATGTTAATATTTATTACTATAGGCAAATAAACAATTTGAATATTTTGATTGTGAGATAAATGTTGATTGATTCAAACTGATATAAATATATTATTTTCTTGTGGAATAGGATCTAAGTTTTACTCTTGTTACCTTGTTCATCAATACATCTTTTAGAAAGTGTCAAATGTTGTATATGACAAATATAACCTTTCATATTGTTTTTACAACTTGAAGTTTATGTTCTGTTGTCAGTCTGCAGCATAAGCTCCTTCAAGTCCAGCTTTTCAAGGCCAGAATGTTCAGGCTGTAGCAGGAAGCTGGTGTTACTGTTGGCTAGTAAACTAGTGTGTGTGTGTGTGTGTGTGTGTGTGTGTGTGTGTGTGTGTGTGTGTGTGTATGCACACGTGTGTGTGTGCATTGTGTCCTCTACCAGTGGGTCATAATAACAAAACTAAACTTAAGTCAGTAATTTAAGACATATCTGGAAGCAATTAGTCAAACAATTTTCATTGTTATTTACTGAAAAAATGTCAAAGTTCTTACCACTGAAAAATGCTGGACTGAGAAAATTATGTGTTTATTATCTGTGGACTTGTGTATTGAAACTCAAACATGCAGATATGAAATTTACTCAAAAAGAAATGTTGGAATGAATCAGGAAAACCAGGTATGATCTTGAAGTAACTGTTATCTGAGCTAAGTGAGTAAATGTCCAGCATGCATATTACTGATCAAAGCAAAGATTATTTGTCATGTATTAGTTATAGATTCTTTTCTTTAATTTTAAAGAACTGTTAGAAATTTAATATATTTTGAGTTGTTTCATAAGATGGGATTTGTATATATATTAGTTTCAAAAGCAAAATTTTATACCAAAAATGTTGCAATGATTCTGATATCTCATGAAAACACTACATGCATGAAATCACTGGTTGCATAATGAGCATAACACTGCAGTACCAAGGTTATAGAATCAATTACACACCATTGTCCACCCTGTGTAGTTTCTTGATGCACTAGAGAATTTTCCATAAAGTATTACCATTAACCAGAGCCCAGGTACAGGTCAGATCGACTTTGATCCGTAAAACTGATTTCAAAAGAGTTGAGGTAAAGCCACTGTGGCCTGAGATGTCTCCCCAGCAGCCAAGTGACACCCAGTGTTGGTGGTACAAGTCCCAACAGCACCAGCATTCAGCACCCCTGGACAAATGGCCTTGACCCTTTGCTACAGGTCAGTCAGTGAGAAGCACCTGTCTGCTTTCTCATGCAGTGTACAGAACAACCTGTTATCCCTTGTGTAAACATCTGTAAGAGATGATAATGATGATAATAATAATAATAATAATAATAATAATAAATAATAATAATAATAATAATAATAATAATAATAATAGTAAGACATTAATAATTATAAAACTTCTCACATGTTAATCAATAACTAATCCTAAGTCATAATCATGACCTGTATCAGTGTGTGTTACAAACTACAAGCCTTTGTGCTACTGTTTTATACTTCTCAGCATCTCTGCCTTTGTGGTGTACTGTAACATAATTAGTTATATATAGCCATGTTTATTCTTTTGTTTAACTGTTCCGATTCAAAAAGATAATTATGACTGGACGTTTGCATTGTTTCGACATTGAGATTCTAAATAAATTCTAAGAATCTTTTGTAGGATTTTTTCACCTTTCAACACTTGTCTTTGAACAGTTGACAGTGAATCTGTAGACACACTGCAGACTGGACATGGTGTGCCATAAAACTTCTACATCTGCACATTTCTAAATGTTATAATTCACTGAGTTATTCATTATGATGATGACTGTCATTATCTTCAATGTCTAGCTGTGTGTTTTGGAAGGCTTTGCAAAAATGTCTTCTAGATAATTTGTCTATGTATAACTCTTGATTTCTCAGCATTTACTAGATTGTGCAAATCAACATAACATTTCTTCCTATTAAAGAAATGCTTGGCATCCCATGACTGAAACTAAATACCTTGATTCTTCTATATGCTTCTATTTTTTTTTTTTTTTGGTTTGGATGGAGTTGCCATTGTACTAGCAGGAAAGTCAAGTTCAAGCAACATCCACCTGGGCCATAGTGGTCACTCATGGCTTGACTGGTGACAAGCCATCTACTGTGAACATCCTCTCAGGGGTCTCCTCCCTGGCCTCTCCCTCATGGCTGTCCTTCATATGAATTACTCTGCTTCAATACATAAAGGCAGCAACAGTTAGGACCCCCATTTAGAATATGCAGTAAGGAACAAGAGAAATATGTATTATGCTGTGATATTCTGGAGATCAGGTCACGAGTCTCCTGAGAGAAGCTTGGCTATACATTACTTAATACGAAACTTAAAGAAATTAAGCCTGTACTTGAGTGTCCAGTCAGGAATTCAATCTCTGGCTGCTCCTTTCCATGTCCACCACCATATTTGTTTCAAAATCTGAAGCATTACAATATTACTATATGTAGGACTTGGTAGGTGGATAGTATCATGAAGTTATGTACAAATTCAATTTATTAATGCAGTGAGTGTGGCCAAAATGTCTGGTGCTTGAATCCCATCAGAGATAAACAGTTGAGGTTTGTCTTCTTCAATGCTGCAGCTACTGTTCACCTGGCAGAGGACAGATGGAGAACACTGACCATTAAGTAACTTCACCACCAAGTTGGAGCGGTGCACCAGCCAGCTTCCTGTGTACTTCACCAAGGTGTTGATGATGGGCTGGTCTCATGACCACCTGCTGCAATCCTCCTGTGAAGAGCTCAAGGCTAATAGAAACTGATAGGTAGGTAAGCTTGGACCTCACTTATACCACACACCACACACTCCATTATCTTGCTAAAGGATGGCAGTAACTGCTCACTTTATTCTTTTATTTATATATTAGGCCAGCAATCCCACACAAGGTGGGCCAGGCAAGGCACCACACACTCACACACATAATTTACACTTTTCCCCATCAGCCCCTGATAGAAGGGGACAGTCTCATGGCTCACTGTATTACACCACAAGAGTCCAGGCACAACACAGCTGGCTCACTATCAGTGAAACATTCTCATTCACTTAAACAAGATTTGAACTGATATCAAGCAGCAGGAAGCAGCAGGCAAGAATACTCTCCATGGAATGATGAAGTCATGTGTGTGTGTGTGTATGTGTGTGTACAACTGAGCAGTCTTGATGATCATGTGTACCTGTGATTGCCAGCTGTTGCCCTCCTCGAGAGTTCTGAATTCATCTGGTCTGATCTATTAGTAAAGACAAGGCTTCTCACCCACCATTCACCACATCCTTGCCTGAAGAGAACAGTAAGTGCTTGCTCATTCTTAAGCAGGGTGTGAACCTCAACCTGCCTAGTCATTGACAAAGACATTACAGCTGAGCTGGCCAAGTGTGTGAGTGTGTTGCATCACAAACTATAGAGAATTGGAGGATAGGTCTGTATATATATATATATATATATATATATATATATATATATATATATATATATATATATATATATATATATATATATATATATATATGTGTGTGTGTGTGTGTGTATTTATATGGTACAGTTACCTAGCAAGTTTCTCTAGTTTCATTTAATTCACTTTTCCACAAGAAGCTTTTCTCACAGAACAGTTTCAATGCAAGAGCTAACATAACAACCCTGAGGACGCTTCAAACAATTCAAACAATGTTACTCTTTAGTGTATTTTATTTACATAATTTATTTTTTAACTTTGTCACTGTCTCCACTGGTCTCACAATCACTACCTGCATTGCTATCATATTCGCTGCCTTTATTTCCATCACACTTACTGTCTTCACTGCCATCACACTCACTGTCTTCACCATCACTATTGGAATCACTCTCAGAGTCAGGATATGACACTCTGGGTCGGTTTGGGTTTTTCATCAAGTCATCATTGTCAGAACCACTTAAGCTGTCTTTGCTGACTCTGATGTCTTGGGGAGCAACGCAAAGCTTGTCTCTCTCCTCCTCACACAGTTCTGAGAAGGCTGTGGGCCACATGTTGTTTGCCCTGATGTGTCGAATGTGGTCCTTCATCAGGATGCGTACAATTTCTGCCCGCACCTTGTTTCCCTCTGGTATGGGCTCTGTCACAACATAGTTGCCGCGCTTGATCCACACATGTTTACGAAATTTGTGGGGCATGGAGGCCAGAAACACCTCTCCCTCGGGTGTTGTCACCTGGAAAGACATGCAACACTTTCTCTCCAAGTACTTTATTCCTGAGCTGCTAAATTACGTGAATTTAAATGGTTAAGTCTAATTTGTAAAAGAAAGTTTACAATGATGATTATCATAAAATATTGTCAATAGGTACTCCATCACTCCTTTTGCTATCAGGAGTGTTTTTTGAAAGAATACGCTAAACTTTCTATAGATAACTTTATGAAATTCAAGGAAGAGCCACAGCCATCAAAGGATTAATAATTATGAAGAGCAATGGAGGCAAGACTGGTGATATATACCTGAAGATGACCTATTTCACTTTCTTTTAAGTCATAAAGAGCAATGGAAACAAGATTGGTGATGAATACCTGATGAAGACTATTTAACTTTTTTTCACAATCATGAACAGCAATGGATGCAAAGTTGGTAATGATAAACACATACCTGATGAAGATTATTCCCACATGGTTTCAAGACCCGGACAATGGACTGGTGTTCCTGAGGGAGGCTGAAGTCTTCGTACAGTTCCCGCTCCACATGCTTCTTCTTGGTGGTGACAGACATCCTGGATATGAGGGAAATCCATCTATCTATACACCAGGTTGACAAGCCCACACAGGCTGGCCTAGACAAAGTACTACCCAACTCATACACATATTATTCATGCTCTTAGCTCCATTGAAGTGTGAATGATGTATGTGTTGTGTGGAAGAGGGAAAAAAGAAAAAACAATACATACCAATGCTATAGCAAAGAAGGAAGAAATACAAGCTATTACAGGAAGCTGCATGGTGCAAGTTGCAGGTATATGGGAAATGAATAATACAAATTAGGAATTTCACATTTTCATTATGTATACAAATTATGTCCTACAAGTATCAATTAGTCCAAAAGGATTCTCCCTCTACTCACAATACTCATTTACTATTCTGAGTACCCATAAAAGTATGAAATAAGTGTTTCGAGCAATGGGAAATTTTCAATCTAGAGTAAAACATGGAGAGCTCTGTTGTTCTTGATCCTCGCAAATAATTCTGCATTCGTATTATAACCAACACCAAGACTGATTGATTGATCTTAAAAAAGAGAAGATGCTGTAACATCATGGTCATATGGCACTGACAACAAGATGCACTTTACAAGTGAAAAGAAGAGAGGCAGGATTGAGATGGCTTGGTCATGTTTTGAGGATGGAAGAAAATAACCCTTTGACAAAGGCATGGAGGAGTCAAGTGAAAGGAAGATTGAGAGGAAGACAGAGATTTAAATGGATGGATGGAATTGACAGACAGTGGGCAGTTGGGCCTGGACTAGGACTAGGCAGAAGATAGAAAGTACTGATAACAATATACAAGAATGGCCAACCCCTGACGATGAAGAAAAAGAAGAAAATAATTATATTTGACAGCAATATATTAGGTCTCTGTCCCCTTGCATAATAATCTTACACATAAGGACCCCAAGGGATGCAACTGAAATTAAGGGATAAGCAAAGAAATTAAAGAACTGAATTCATCAAAATCTAACCTAACCTACTCACAGCACTGATATTAATATATTAATGTTATCTCAATATTATAGCATTTCTGTTCCCCTAGATGAAAACCCTAGATATTTACCAGGATCCAAGTTTGTGGAGAGGGGAACAGGGAAAGATGAGGGCATGTCTCTAAAAGTAACATTACTAAATTTTTACAATAGGACCAAACTGCATTTTGAGTACAAAACTATATTTGTTATTTATTGTTATTTATTTATTTATTTTTTGTTATAGACGATTTTGAGCATTGAACACGTTAGAAATACTTCAATTTGCCTCTTCTCCCCTCATCCCCCTATGATTTTGGGGACTAGTCAACAAGCAGGGTTTATGGACAAGGACCACGATGATAACTTGAAAGAAGGCAATCCTAACCTGACATAACTTTAACCTGACCTAACCTATATGCATCACCTAACATATCTTCCCTATATCACAGAAACTATTAATTTGCGATGAGAACTTCAATTAAGTAAGTTTCTCATAACCCATAAACATAATCAAAAAACAATTCTTCTAAATGTGTAGTGTTATGGTCCTCTCCTAAAATAATACCGCAACCTTTATCCTGAGTTTCCTCGCCTAAACTACTGAAATCAATAAAATTTAAAAACATACTAATCTATTCTGTATCTTACAAATTCATTCAAGCTAGTTTTTAGACACACAGTCTGTCACATTAATTCGACATAAGCATTAGTTATTACCAGTGATACGGAATGCCTCTTTTGCTATATCTAAGCTATACCTACAACTTTCTTAAAAACAATTTTGCATAAGTCAAATTAAATAATTATGAAAAACGTGTTGCTTAAAAATGAAAAAAAAAAAAAAAAATTCTATACAAACCACTTTTTTTTTCTTCCTATGCTACTGAATCCACAAAGGTCAACTGTGGCATTGGACCAGCAAACTAAGCACTAAACTAACCACACCCATACCTCAGCAGCAGGTGTTCACACCGCGATGTGCTGATGACATGGAAATACTTGAAAATATAAGAGACTGAGAGAGTGAGGCAAAGACCACCTTGCCTTTCAGTCACGAACAACAACAATCTGATAAGTATTTTTCTGTTTTTGAATTTTATAGCATTACAGTATTATCTTATTATATAAATTTTTAGCAAGTGAATTTATACGTATGTTTTGTTACTTACTCATAAATACTATTGTCGTTAGTGGCTGTTATTATCTTTATCATCACTATTAGTAATATTGTGCTTGTACTAAAAAAAAGCACATTATATAATGCATATTTCTCCAGAAGATTATTTCTTGCATTTATTTATTTTTTATTAATGCAATAATTTTCATCGTTATTTTATTAAAATCATCATCACTATTATCAACATGGTGAATTAACGAAGAAAATAAACAAATAAAAGCATAATATACGTAAATAAAAATCACAATATTATTGATATACCATAAAATGAATTAATTTCTACATAAAAAAAAATAAAGAAATAAACAGGGAAAACATGTACACAAAAATACTATATATTATCAAAGCAAAGAAAGAAAACTATGGAAATAGTACCTATAAACCAACATACTAATGCGCCTTCCCCCTCAAATAAGCAATAAAATGCACACAAATAGACGAAAAACAAGAAGTATGAGTCATTACATAAGAAGAGATCGGTGCGCACTGCGCCTGTCGATAGTATTTTGTCTAGTTGCGTCATGGAGGAATACGCGAGGGAGCCGTGGTGAGTCTGCTTCTTTATTTACCTCCTTTACCTGTAAATCACCTTAACAATTGGCAGTGAAACACAGAAAATGTGGAGGTGGAGGTGGAGGGAAATGATGTTACCGGTGAGCTTAGGTTAATTTCAGATGAATTGGAAGTACAGGTGACCACATTTATTCTTTTATTTTTGTTATTTATACCTTCTGTGGGAGTAGATTAAGTTAACGAATGGGAGTGAAGCAGGTGAGGTGTTGGGAAGGAGATGTCTTGATTATCGGTGAATCACTGTTAAAGTTGTGAAAAGAACAGGTGACTCCAGTATTTTTGTATTTCAGATGTTATTTGCCCAAGTCTGCCGCGTTGTTTACTTCATCGGTACTGGTGTTTGGTTTTAATTTTTCATGATTGGTCGCAAGAGTAACAGCCATTCAGGTGAAAAATTGTGTTAATGAAGTATCAGATAGGTGTGTGTGTGTGTGTGTTTGAATGTCGTATTGCTCATGTGGAAATGTTTGGATGAGTTATAGCTAATGCAAGTGTGTGAGAAGCAGAGTTGCAGTCATTGGTAGAGTCAGGATGTAATAGTTTTTCTTCATTCACATTCATAGTTACATAACACAGTTTGCTAATGGAAGGCTGCCATTTTAATTTAATTCTTGGCAAACTTTCAAGATGATTTTATAGCGTATGGGGAGGGTTTGGACACACATGTACGAAGAGGTAATAGTGTGTTGATGAATATAGTAGTAAAATGGAACAATGGTGTATTAATATGAAATTATCAGGATGAGTTATAATGATTAATGCAGTGTAAGAATGTGAAGTGCATCTTGGCTGTTACTGGGAGTTTGTTTTCTCTCATTCACATTCATAATTACATAACACTGTGTTACTGAAAGGCTGACATTTACTTTTGATTTTACATATTTTTGGCAAGCTTCCAAGGTGATTTCTTGGCAGACATTGATAGTTTTGATACAGAAAGGCTGCAGTGATATAAGATTATAGTATTATAGTGGCAAATTTAGCAAGGGAATAAAACAATAGTATTGCTTTAACATGTGAACTATTCTAGTTATAACATGTAATGTAGTATAAGGTGCAAATTATTGGTCATTGGGTGTATCAGAGTGTTTACTTATTCTCATGGCTACATCAGGCAGTGTATCATTAACATGTGAAATAGCCTGAGTTATGATGCGTTGTGTAGGTAGTGTAAGGTGCCAATCAGCAGTCATTGGGTCCATCAGAATATTGTACTTATTCTCCATCACACTCACAGTTACACAAGAGAGCAGGTCAAAATGGAACTTTGCTCTCTCATCTTCAGATAGATGCCTCTGTCAGTATAGATATAATATTATTGTTTCCACTCAAGGTTGATACTTTTATTTCACACAGCATTCAGAGTGCAGAAAGTCGACCAGTACATATCATCTGGAAAGTAGGCAAATTAACTCCATATTACCTTAACTAGCCAGGCATGCATATGACTCTAGCTCCATCATTCCATTACTTTCTATCTCTCTTAGATCAACTTAAAACTCTCAGCTTCATCTTTAAACACTTATTTCCTGATGTTTTATTTATTTATATTTTTTACAGACATTTCAGTACAGTTTGTTATAAGTGTATATGGTACCTTTTTTTTTTTTAAGCATTTTAGTCAATAGTTTTTGTGACAAGTATTGTAACATACTTTTTAATTAATTAATTTACTTATTTTTATAGACACATATTAGTAAAGTAGTTGCTTGAGTACTGTACATTATTTGTGAGTCTCTACCATGGTAATATTTTGCTGATCTCACTTTGTCTTCTTATTGGGAGTGACATACAGGACAAGATGTTCTCTGAGGTGTAGAAAAATGGCAAAGGAAGAAAACATGTATTACTAATTTCTTTCTTGTGAAAGGGAAAACTTTTCAGCACCATGCATCTTCATTAATGTTCCCTTGAGTCAAGCAGTGCCTCCTTTGCAGCCCATGGCGCATTGTGGACGACTGTGGGGGTGCCTTCGCCATGGGGGTCATTGGTGGCGGGCTCTTCCAGGCAGTTAAAGGCTTTAGGAATGCTCCAAGTGTAAGTATTACTGTAATGTGTGTTAATGGTAAACTTGCTCCCTCTTGTCTGTGAACTGTTAGTGTTATTAAAGGCTTCAGGAATGTTTCAAGTATAAATATGATTAATGCCTCAGATGTGTGTGTTAGCTGTAATCTTGTTCCTTCATGTTATATGTATGTTACACATACACTGTTAAGTGTATGTCTGTTTAATTCTCTTCAGGAATGCCCCAACTGTAAGTACGACTCAGATGTGTGTGCCACCTATAAATTTGCTCCTTTGTGTATATGTACTGTGAAGAGTGTGTGTTTAATTACCTTATTGGTTTCAGCAGAAGAGGTGATGGCCTTAGGGAAGTGTTTGTGATATTTTAACAGCTATTAACCTTTATATCTCATGAGACCTAAAAATTGGCCCAACTGCCAAAACATGTAAGGCCAATATTTTGGCTCAGTCTGAATCTCCCGGTCTGTGCTGAGCTTGATGGTTGAGTTTTAGTTGAGTCAGTACGTCCCATGTCCAGCCCTACTACTGGCCTGTTGCTTCCAGCAGTTGGTGCAGCCTGCCAATCACAGGTCAGCTTTTTATTATGAGATAAAGTAAACATTGTGGGTACATTGCTTTGTCGGTGAGTGACTGCAGTGGTGGTATACTTATTATACGATCGTATTTCAATGATTTATAGTTGAAATAACTAATAATTATATGTCAACAAATACACTGAATGTCTCAGGGACCACATATCTATAGGTAACAGACAAAACAATGTTGATTTATGCCATTTATGTTTGCATCATAAGACAATATGTATTGTAAGGTTTCATTTGGTATACAGCTATCAATGTTTTGTTTAATATGGAGTGTATTTTTACATAAGCATAAAATGTGAGTGTATGGGCCATTGCATGTGCATCTTTTATGCCTAAATTCCAAACACATTGTTTGCAGTTTGTCCTGGAAATTATATATATATATATATATATATATATATATATATATATATATATATATATATATATATATATATATATATATATATATATATATATATATATATTTTGTGTGTGTGTGTGTGTTTGTGTGTGTGTGTGTGTGTGTGTGTGTGTGTGTGTGTGTGTGTGTGTGTGTGTGTGTGTGTGTGTGAAAATTTGTGTATCACCTAGCAGGAGCTACAAATATGCCTTTTGCTAAAGAATTTTAATGTGTGATCAGTTTTTTTTATTTTTCCCCCTTTGATATATCTCCAGATTCTTAGGATTTTGCGTGATTTTGGCATTTTTAGAAGATAGAATGATCACAATAGTCTTACATAATACAAATGCCCTTTTTATAAAGAGTGAATTATTTGACTGAATTTTGATTCCTTCTCATCATGCATCACTATATTCTTGTGATTTTTATGATCTTGTCATTATTAGAGAAAGAAAAGTATATGCATTGTAACTTGACATGAACAATGTGCTTGTTAAAAGTGAACACATGGATTAAGCTTGCAGGGGTGCATTTTCACCACCTTGTTGTCTGTGTTTTGGCCACTAATCACGTACTGCCACAGGATTTTCATCTAACCTAACTGCATAATGTGGTTCTTAAAAGTATTATTTGACTTCAAGAACACCGAGGAAGCTGAGGAAGTAAAGGACACGCTATACAGAATGAGGTGGAAAAGACAGATTCTGAAAAAGGAGATAAACAACTAGAAGGGAATCTCTAAAAAAGAATGAAGCATGCACACACTCACATGCACAAAAGAAAGGAAATAGAGACCAAGAAGGACAAAAGGGTGCTGTTGCAAAGGCTATACTCTGAAACATTATCTGATCTTATCTGAAGGGAATACACAGACTAAGTTTGCATGGAATTATTTTTACCCATTTGATGTGTGTGTTCCAGCCATTAACCATTGTTGCTGTCACTGGCAGGGCATCTCACGCCGCATGACTGGCAGTTTGGTGGCTGTGAAGCAGCGCGCCCCCATCGTTGGCGGACAGTTTGCCGTGTGGGGGGGACTCTTCTCTACCATAGATTGCTCACTGGTGTACCTGCGGAAGAAGGAGGACCCGTGGAACTCTATCATCTCAGGCGCGGCAACAGGTGGCATCTTGGCAGCAAGAAGTGAGTCCTTGAGACCTCCTGACTTCTTTCTTGTGTTGAATTAGTTTTTATGTGGAGCTTTTTTTTTATTCTATTATTTTTATTCTCTCTCTCTCTCTCTCTCTCTCTCTCTCTCTCTCTCTCTCTCTCTCTCTCTCTCTCTCTCTCTCTCTCTCTCTCTCTCTCTCTCTCTCTCTCTCTCTCTCTCTCTCTCTCTCTCTCTCTCTCTCTCTCTCTCTCTCTCTCCTATGATTGTTTCTTCCATACTTGTAGCTTGTTTCTTATTTTTTCCCCTTTCTTATTTTGATACCTTAGTGGTTTTCTATTGCATTTTTCTTGTAATTGCTCCTTCCTTTCTTTTCTGCAGCTACAAGAAAGTCCTTGAGACAGTCTGACTTGTTTCTTGGTTTGAATTAGTTTTTGGTCAACTTTGGCAACATTTTTTCCTTCATTTTACTTTTTCATACCTTACAATGGTTTTCCTTTGCACTTTTCCCATAATTGTTCTTTCCTTTTTCTTTTTTGATCATGGATATTTAGTTTTATTGTCAGTATTGAACATTATCTGTGATGGGAGTTCATGCTAGATGTCAGTTGCATTGTGTTGGGAGTTGATCTTATTAGAGTAACTTCCCTAACACAGTGTGTAGTGTCTATCAGACAGGACTGGCACCTTTGTTTCTTATCCTGTAAATCTGATTATTTTTACATGATCTAGAACATTAATAGTCTAATACTGTATTTATGTCTTGTAAAACAAATTCCTTAATGCTAATTTTATTCATATGTATCACTAGTTAGATGAAGATGGTTTTTTTTCCATAAGTGTAGGCCTATCAACCAGTTAATGCTCTGATACTGATGATGTTGATGGTTGCTGTGACGCAACTGATGATTATGTTTATGTTTGGCTGGGACCTTTGGCATGGTGGATAATTAAGGAAACTGTATGGATATCTGGCAGAAATACTCAACTAACAAACTTGTTTATGCAGGTGGCAGGGAGTGATCATAGCGCCGCCAGTGGCAGGAAAGCGAAACATTTCACTTGCACTGCTTGCCTGGTGCCAATTTCAAATATTTGTGATTTTTAAAATATTATTCTATTTATTTATTTTCCCTTGAAAAAAATTCTGGTTGCTTGAGAATTCCAAATAGTTAAATACCAGATAGCAGGGGTTATACTGTAGTTGGGTTGTGGGACTTAGAGGTTACCAGCTTTTTTACTTGAGATCTACAACTTAAATCCCTGTTACCTGAGCTTCTTGTAGTCAGTTGTCCCAAGATGTTTTTTTCAACTGTCCTCTTCTTGTGCAGTTGGCTGCTGTGTAATATGCGTTAAAAGGTTTTGAATACAGAATTAGGGAAAAAAGGACTGAGGAAACATTATAATTGAGAAAAAGAAGCAGCGCAGAACAGAAACAAGGACTGGATGACTCAAAAGGAATAAAAAGTAGAACAAAAATGGTTGAAAGAAGATACTGTATTATACAGATGATCCAAGTGAATAATTTTGTCTCTATCTTATTCCATTCCAGGTGGTGTTGCAGCGATGACGGGCAGTGCAGTGATTGGTGGCATGCTGCTCGCCATGATTGAGGGTGTTGGCATCCTACTGACACGCTTTACGTCTGACCAGTTCAAGCCACAGGCCCCTGGGGAGATGTCTGACCCCTCGGTGCTGGGGCCTTCAGTAGTTCTAAATCCTGAGGCAAACTATCAGTAGCCAGTTTAATTTTTGTTATTAGATATCAGCTTATTGTCCTGAAAGGAAAGTGGGCACACAGATTTTATGACATAATTTCTGAAACGTGTTTTGTATGATATTATGGTGTGCTGTTATATGTTTATCCCTAGAACCATTTATACAAGCATGCACTTCTATCAAATTTAAATGCTGAAAGAAACATAACTAATAATATTGCTCTGGTTTCATCAGAAACATTATCTTCACACAGTCAGTCAGGTAGGTCAGGGCACCAGGATAGCACCAAGTTCAAGCTCAGGGGTTGGAGGTGGATGCTCTTGTAGGTATGAACCAGCCATGAGCACAGCTTCCTTTCCTTGCCTTGCCCAGGGGTTGGAGGAGAACAGATCACTACTTTTTGTGTGTGTCAGGGGAGTACAGTGGATAGCCTGGGCTCTGCTAAAGAACCACAGTACGAGTGTTAGTCTGCAGCACGGACAGGTTACAAAATTGTGTTAAAGGTGAACATGACAAAACTAAAGAACATGATTTTTGATAGAAGTGTGTGGTGGCATATGTGAGTTTATAAGGAATTTGAATAGAGGAGAAGCAAACATACAAATCAATCCAGCTTTGTTCAGGAAAATACATCAGTTCAAGAAGTCTCTCCAATATAGAACTGTTCGGGCTTTATATATGTATGTTTATATTAGAAACTGGAGTATTGCATCAGAATCCTCAGCATCATTATTCTGTTAGGTATGCATCAGATGTGTTCCTGTAACAATGGTGTACCAAACAGTGAGGCCCCAGGATGGAAAACAAATGGAGCTGCTGAAGCAAACAAGCCACCCAGTGCACAACACATCTGCTTTCAGAACCACAGAAACACTAGATTGATGCTGTGTAGTCCATTGCTGTCTCATCTACAAGCACTCATTCAGTATCTGAGAGCTTGGGTGAAGAGAATATATTAGGATGTAACTTTTTAAACCTTCACATTTACAAGATGCAACACTCCCTGATTGCCTCGCTGGCTCACTTGAGGTGGGGACTGGTACCTCATGTACAGGATGAAGGACACCTGTATTAAAGGGGAAGAGGAGTACAAAGCCGACACTTTTTTCACTCGGCTCTAAATCCAATACAGGCGTTAAACATTACCAACCTCTCAGGGAATGTGATGATGCAACCGATCTCCCTTTGCAGCATCCCCTGAGGAGGATGACAATGTACAGTGTTAATTCTGTAAATATGAGTGTGTGAGGGAATGTATGGAAGAATTGTATGTATCATGCTCGCTCTGTAGCTGATGTGTATGCCATTAATATATCTACATAAGTCGTTTTTTACATCATGTTTTTTTTTTAGTTATCCTCTCTCTCTCTCTCTCTCTCTCTCTCTCTCTCTCTCTCTCTCTCTCTCTCTCTCTCTCTCTCTGGGCATGGGATTGTGTGTGTATGTGTGTGTTGAGGAATAATAACAATGGACATGTCTTAAGTGGCATGTGCTGGAAAAAATCAATATTGATCCAACTCGTATTAAAAAAGAAAAGTTCTGGATAACATTTTACTGTTTAGATTTCATCTCTGCAGATAAACCCATTCCTTGCCTTGCCTATTTGGTTTGGCCCATGTTACTGGATGGTAACACTCCAAGTGGTATGTTTGCCTTAACTTCTGATTTAGACCTGTATTCATAAACACTGCTCTTTCACCATGATTGTTTTCCAAGGCCACAAAAATAATTAATTGAGTTGTGAAGAGTTTCTCCAGTTAATAATGCAGAAATTTTGTTAATTTGTCACTAGAACCATGAAAACATCCTTAAAAACACATGTAGCCTCAACTAGAGCCTTTGAAAGTAGTCATGGTGCATCACAGAAGTGTTTCAGAATATGGTCCATAGTCCAGCATTTTCCAGGGCTCTCCTTAGGATCTTATACCATTTCTCAAATCTGTGTGCAGACAACATTCTACTTAGAAATATTCAGCATTTTTTTTATTTTATTTTTGTCTCATCTCATTGCATAAATGTGTTCTTATTACTGGATTGGCACATCTTTAACTTTCATATAACATTACTTATTTCTTATTGGGGTGGTGTGAGCAGTGTGTAGTCTCCTTACCTCAGACTTCAGTGCTGGGTGACGTCTCACAGTAGCATCTGATATACCTCACATTTGCAGCAACAGCTTTTCAGTTGTCAGTTGATTAATTCCATTTTCAGATTGAGAAACTTTTTCTGTATACAAGAAAATTTTTACACAAGGGAAATTACTATTATTAAAGTACCAGATTAAGGAATCAGTTTCAAGGGCTGCAAAAAAAAAAAAAAAATATGCTTTTAAAATTTTCATCTTACTTATTTATTTTTATTTATTAATTATTAATCTGTTTTACTTAATTTACCTTTTGTTGTTTATCTAGGTATTTACTTTGTGTGTGCTAAGAAGACTGGCCAAGGACAAAAACAGGTGAAAGATTAAAAAGAAAAAAAAAAAAAATGCTCAAAATAAAAACAAACAAGAACCAAGTGACTGCCAATGAAGTATGAAGTGTCATGATATTCCTCTCGAGAAGCTCAAACACAGTTCCACCCGAGTTTGGCAATCCACGGGTTAAGAGTGAAGATATTGGTAAACTCCTGCATTAGTAAGATGAACAGAATTGGGGCGAGAATACTAAGTTGTTGGCAAGACAATAATGTTATCATTATAATAAGTTGTGTAATGTAAAAATTTGGGGAAGGAAAATGGAGATATACTTTTAATCACTATCTGACAGAGGGAAAGTTAAGAGTATATATGAGGAGGATAGAGGCATATCTACAAAGTTTGATGAGATGGAACTTGGTCACTGAGCTGGCCAAAAGAGACAAAGTGAGAGTGTCAGAAGTTAGAAGGCATGTGGGATGCAGTGGAAAACGTGAGATCATAATGATATTAAAGAATGGCAATTATGGAAGTACAAAAAAGAGTAGGTGGTAGTGAGGAAGGGTAGATGAATGGACGATTGAAGCTGCAAGTAGGGTTGTTGCTGAAGAAGCGTGCATATGTAGAGGAAACAATATACACCGGGTGTTCGATATATGCGAATTCTATCATATGTCATTATCCTAAATGTGCCAAGTATTCTCGGTATGCGAGAAAAATTCCCTATTATGCGAGCAGCGGTGGTGGTGCGTCTGGTTGGTGCAGTAGAGTGGTCGATTCGCACTATAGCAGAGGTGTCAGACACGCGGCCCGTGGCACAACTGCTGCTCCAGTCTTCCAGTCGGCCTTTCTTATGTTTACATGATTAATTAATCCGGTCTTTCGTCTCTTAAGGTTATCACTTATAGTAATAAATCAGATCGCTCTCTGTCTTTGTACGTCAGACATATTTATCATATTTGGAACAATGTCCGTTTCGGCGCTTCGACTCCTTGCTGTACAGGTATTAAACATGAACGTAACGCGGTAGGCTCTTGCTTCACCCAGCCTTCGAGCACGAAAACTAGTCTTATTTTGTCCCTCGAGTCAGGTGGACTGTTGGAACGTTACATATATCCAATATCTCACATACATACTTATTTTGAATCTCTTCATGTAAAAAAAAAAAAAAAAAAACAGTTAATGAAGAACATCGTGTAGTGTAGGAAAAGTGGAAAATTGTATTTTTTGCTGCAGTGAATGGAAAACCAACCTGTTTGATTTGTAACCAAAATATAGCTGTGGGCAAGGAATATAACATTCGCAGGCATTACGCAAGTGCTCATGCTTCGAAGTATAATGAATATAGAGGAAAGTTGCGTGAAGGAAAAGTTAGGGAGTTAGAAAAGTCATTCAAAAAGCAGCAGACAGTGTTTAAAAGTGTTCAACAAGCCAGTGGTGCTGCAGTTTGGGCAAGTTATAGGGTTTCACAGAAAATAGCTGTATCATCGAAGCATTTTTCGAAGGGCAACTTTATAAAGAAATGTATGTTGTTGGCCGCGGAAGATATTTGCCCTGAAAAACGTCAAGCATTTGCAAACATAAGCCTCTTAAGAAAAAGTTTCAGATACAATCAATGAATTATCAGAAAATCTTAACAGTCCGCTCAAGGAAAAGTTGCTAAATTTGTAGCATTTTCTGTAGCAGTTGATGACAGTACATATGTAACTGACACAACACATCTTGCAGTTTATATACGTGGTGTAGATGAAAATATGCAGATAACTGAAGAATTTGTGGAACATGAACCAATGAAGAGAACAACAAAGGGGATGATAGATTTTTTAATTTGGTAGGTGCACTAGATAAAAATAGGTGTTGACTGGATGAAAACTGTGAGTCTGGCTACAGATGGAGCACCTCAAATGGTTGATAAAAAAGTTGGCGTGGCAACCAAGTTAAAGGAAAAACTACTAGCTGTGAACTCAGACCATCAACTTAACAGTGTTCATTGCATAATTCACAGAGAAGTGCTTTGCAGTAAGACATTAAAGATGGATCATATCATGGATGTTGTTATTAAAGCAGTGAACTTCATACGTGCACGAGGTCTAAATCACAAACAGTTCAACAGTTTATTAGAGGAAATTCACACTCACGGGTGAACTCTGCCATATCACACTGATGTTCGCTGGTTAAGCTCAGGAGTCATGCTGGAGCGCTTTTATGAATTGAAAAGTGGAATACAGAGTTTTATGCATGAGAAAGAAAGGGATGTGCGGGAACTGAGAGACAAAGAATGGGTTCAAGATCTAGTTTTCTTGGTTGATATGACAGAACACTTGCATTACCTAAATAGAAGGCTTCAAGGTCGCAATAAATTGGTGACAGATTTACATGACTATTCGTGCCTTTGAGCTGAAGCTTAAACTTTTCGAACGCCAACAAGCAACAAGTAATACTGCATACTTTTCAACTCTGAAGTCCCTGCAAGACGCACCTGAGTTTCTTGGTGATATCAACACCGAAAAATACTGCAACAAGATTTCCAAGTTAGTGAGCGAGTTCTGAGAAAGATGTGCAGACTTTTAAAAGCCTTGAGCACGATTTTTCTGTTTTCTGCAACCCTTTCTCTGTTTGTGCTGATGAGGTACCTGAACAGTTTCAGTTAGAACTAATTTGAGTTCCAGTGTAATTCTGTGTTGAAGGATAAGTTCTCAACTGTTGATATTGAAACGTTTTATCAGTATGTTGGGCCAACATATCCCTGAATTAAATATTTGGCCTCAAAGATTATGTCAGTGTTCGGCAGTACCTGTGTCTGCGAGCAACTCTTTCCTGTGATGAACTTGAATAAGTCTTGACTCAGGTCTCAACTGATGTTGTTGAAAAGAGAAAATGTCAAGTGCAGAAAAAGGATGGGCGTTTCTGAGAGTTTGGGGTAGTGAGTGAAAAGGAGCTGCGAGTAACAGTCCATTAGTGATGTATATTACAAAGGATAGATATGAAAGAAATGATGTTTTGAGTGGCAAGTTGCCTGATGAGATACGGTTTCTGTCTAGGGTTTCATGTTACAGTGGATGCTAAGAAAAATAGGGAGAGGAATGCATAGTTTTTATTTAATAATTATTGATGGCTTGCAGTGAATGCAGAGAGAAGGTCCTGTATGGGTATAGTCGTAATGACAGCACTATGTGGGGCTGAAGCACAACATTAGAGTAGAAGGGGAGATTGAATATCAAAATGAGGGATATGAAAAACGTGTGGATTAATGTATGAATTGATTGAGAAATAAGAATATTGCAAAGGAAAGGTATTTGAAATCGGCTGATGGAGCAGAGTAGGGAATGTTTAGGTGGTTTGGGTATGTGATGTACAGAGAATGAAAAGAAGTTTTATGGTGAAGAAATAACTGAATCTGATGTAAGATGCATGAAACTGAGGGTAGGACCACGAATGAGGTGGATGAAATGTGATGAGTGTTATAAGCAGCAGGAACGCTTCCAGATAATTGTTTGTGTATGATAAGATTGGATATAGTATTGAATTCTTGCATGCAACACAGTGTCAAGGGCCCAATTATCATTTGTTGTTACTATGAATTCGAGGCTACAGGTACGACAAGTATGATGTCATGAACGGTCAGTGAATGAATCATAAAAGCGCAGAGAGGGCGCCTGGGGATCAGTGCGTCCGAGCGTCCTCGTACCTTTCCTGCGTTAATGATTCAGACGGCTGTTACTCGCCGCTGCCTTCGATTCGTAACACGTCTTAGTTCATTACTCTGTTGACCTCTACTTACGTATTGTCAGCTTCGTGTCAACTTTTGATTCTTAGCGTCGGCGAGAAAAATACCAGCCTATTCACGAGTTACGAACGTAGCAGTATGGGTGCGGCTGCGGTTTTTCTGAGCTGCCTGTCGATGGTGCTGATGGCCCGCCAGTGTCAGGCTGCTACAGGGTTAGGACAGGCTACAGTACATCCAGGTAAGGTAGGATGAAATTGCAGGAATACATGTTGATTTCTTGCTTACTACTAAAATGTCACGTCAGCCATCTGCTGAACTAGCGTAGCAGCAAGGACACTTAGGAAGACGGTCCACTCAATGTTAAATTTTTGCTCTCCCTGCGACGATGGCGTTTTCAGCGGCCAGAGGGAAATATTACTCGCTCGCCTAAGTTTTCCAATATCCGCACCATTTAAGAGCAACATTTTCTTGAGTTATCACCCCCACTAGCTTCAGTGTTTAAAATTCGGCTACAGAAGTAATAGATTTATGCATTATGTTCAAGTTTGATATGACTGAGAGGAATACTTACCGGTAATTCCAAGTAACCATAACTGTAAGTACCAACAACCTATCTAATCTCTCTACATGTGCCCCTTTCAAGTGAATAAATTCCACGACACACACTCTAGTCTGTTGTACCACATTTTAAGGCAAAGCCACTGATGTTAATGTCAAGAACTCTGTATACTAGGATTTTAACAAACCAGTACTACAATTCTTTATTTCTTCACGACCACTAATTACTCTCTTTGCTTACCCATGTAAGTGATTTTTAAGACACCTACCTCACATCTCTCACTTCTTTCTATGGTATACTTTCATAGTATATCATATACTGTATAATGAATAGTTTATTCTTTGTACAGTAGCTACCTACGTAGTAATTAAGCTTTAATGAGCTCTCCGAGCCGTACGTTAGGACTGGTAAAATGCACTGGTAACTTGTATACTTTTAATTTTTATTGAGAATGAAAGATTACTTTTCATTACATTGTTTGGTTCCCAAAGGCACTCTATCCTATTCCTATTCTTCTGTTTTATTTTCATGGTCTGGGCTCATTTTTTTTCCTATACGTATAAATACTGTATATTCCTAATACATTTTATGCCTTCGTTCTCGATTCTAATTTCGTTGTTTGGTATAAAGTTGTTGAACACTTTTGTTGTCTTCATATTCATCCTCAATCCTATTTTTGTATCTCTGTGTAACTGTAAAATCATCAGAAGCTGATCTGTGGATTTCCATGACAACAAATGTCATGATGTCATCCCTAAATTAAAGGCAGGACTGTGAATATTGTATTTGCTTCGTGTAATTTCATAATTTATACTTGACATAGTATTCAAATAATGTTATATAAATCACGGAGAAAACGCGATCATTGCTTGTTTGCTTAATAATTACCAGGCTGAATCACAAGGTTGGGTCATGGGTCATAAGTAATAACATTTGGGCTTTGGACAAAATGGAGTCAGCATTCCTAGGCTCACCTGGCTGGTCATGTCAGGAAGTCGTACCTTGGTCTAAATCTAATACCTAGTATAAGATGTTAATCTTAATATTGAAACATGCTGCCAAGATATTAATGCAGAGTGGACCTGAATGTTAGGCATGATGGGTGTGCTAACACATAGTGGCAGGTAATTCCACATTGCAGCCACCTTCACACCACACTTCGGTACATGAAAATTTATGACCTGGATTCAAAGAATGACCATGAATAGCTCGATCACAATGTCATGTAACCATTAAGCTGATACATAACCTATCATCTGGAAAGCCCAGTACAAGATCAGTGACACAGACCTCAGAAACATAATGAATTCATCACACAAAGTAAGGAGGAACTTCCGAGTCTACAAAACAGTTACCTCTCCTCTCAGTATCCTTAGGAAAGCGAAGAAAGGACAAATCCTTATTCCACATGGAATTATTTGAACAGTACATTGCTGAACATGACCGAATACCCATTTTAGCATCGTATATGCGAATAAAAAGCTGCGTGAATGAACACACCGCATTTCTCCCCACGTTCTTCAGTGCGACGGCTGCAGTGTTTTATTCCTCTGTGGCCGCTTGGCGGTGCTGCATTCGCGCTGCGACCAGCTTGCCGATCGTCGTGGAACACCCTCCTAGAGTTCTAGTATACAGAGCCCTTGTAATATATATGGTCCTTGGTAGCACCCAGATATAATCAGGGAAATGTGTCACATATAGCGCGGCGCCGTAGTGGGCAGGTCGTGCAATTTTCAGAGATAATAATCCCGAGTTAAGTGTATCTGATGTTTGCACACAAATATGTATAGCGGAGCGGCATAGAGGGGCATTTCCGCTGTTCAGTCTGAGCGGCTACTTGTTTGCACGCAAGGAAAGTTTTGCGTGTGAGACCGAACGCTGGAACAAACGTGGCCCCTATTGCAGAAGCGCCTCTTTATGACCATCCAATATTTTGAAAAGGTTTGCTCTCTCACCACGACTATTTACAAAGGCCACAAAGATGATTAGTCGGGTTCTCAAGAGTTTTTCTCCTTTTAGTAATATTGTAGTAATATTGTAAATCTGCTACCTGAACCATAAAAAAACATCCTTAAAAACCCGTCTAACTTCAAATAGCGCCTTTTAAAAGTAGTGGAGGTGTGGCGCAAAAGTGTTTAAAAGCATGGTCATGTATGGCCAGGTGCAGAGTGGAAGCGCACGTGGTTACCTCATGCCTGTTATCTCAACACTTAGAGACTCATATATGGCCTTCCTGATATTCAGTCACTACCCACAATCTTTTCATGATTGTGACATTTAAACTGTATCGGAAGTGTTATCCTTGTATTATTAATTTGGTAACCCCAGGATAAATTCTTCCATGATGTTTTGTCTGATGTTTTATGTACTACATTCTAGTTTGATTTTAATATTTAATGTATATTCCTTATTTGGGTTCATTTGTATTTTGTATTATTTGATAAGTATTGTCTAGTTAAGCTGAGTCTCTCGCAATGAGCTCTTCCGTAACTTAATCCTTGTCTTTCTAAGTTTTTAATGTGCTACTTTTCAGTTTGATTTTGATGCGCTACAGTCTTTTAATTGTGTTCGTTTTGGAGTTCATTTGCATTTTTAATATTTTACGTATTGTATAATTAAGCTGAGAATCTTATAATGAGCTGTCCCATATCTTTTGCCTTTTAAGTTTTAATGTATCTGGTGAACTACAGTATCTTATTTGCTCATATCGGATTTGATTTGAATTTGTTATCATTTCATGTATTGTTTAAATAAAGTTATTTATATTACTAACAATGTGGTTAGTTAACTAAACTAAACTAAACTAAACTAAACTAAACAATGAAGCGTCAACCAATTCAATTTCTCTTTGGACAGATCACTCCGACAAGTGTTGGGTCGAGAAGCAGCAGAAAGCCTACGCCATCGGGGAGAAGTGGATGGGCGAATACTGCATTGAATACACGTGCCAGAAGAGTAGCACAGGCCTCGCCTTAAGTTGGAATACGTGAGTGCTTTACTGCTTTACTAGAGACGATTGCATACACCTCACTGTCCTTCAGTTCACTCCTCCCCTACTTTCACGTCCGTATTCTTAAACGTTTTTCTTCTCATTTCATGTACTTTAAACATAGTTTCTTTTTAAATTACCAGCGTTTTCAGGGGTGTTTTTTTTTTTTTTTTTTTTTTGTGATTCAGACTTAAGAACTTCTCCGTGTCGTCCTTTGCTTCTTGTAATGAGTATTTTGGTAGAATAGGTGAGGCGAGTCCACACCTGCCGTCATGAAAGGGCCTCTCAGTAAACAAATCATTATAGCTTATCATGAATCGTGCTCCGTCGCATAAGACAAGTCACTTATCAACACATTGCATTCTAGTCCTGACTTTTTTTTTTTTTCTCCCATCTCGAATCCTGGATGGTGACTGAAGGATCCATGAGTAAAGCATGCGCACAATCATCTTGCTGGCGCCGTGGTGTTTACTTACTGACTCGCCTCTTGTCCAGGAGTACCACAACATGTCATATGGGACTGCCAGCGACATTGTGTTCACTTACTGACTTGCCTCTTGTCCTGCGCCGCCACAATAAGGCCATAAGGGTGCTGCCTTCGTCGTGGAGTTCACTTACTGACTTCGTTCTTGCCCCGCGCCTCCATATCAATTAAGACTGATGGTGTTGCCGGTGCCTTGGAGTCCTCCAAATGTATATTATTATGTACTTTACTGCTTACAAAAAAGGAAAAAAAAACAAATATTTTCCATCTTCGAGAATTATGCACACAAGTGTTTGCGAAAGGCAAGTAGCAATCCTGAAATAGTAATTTTATGAAATACCGTAAAGCGAAAGCACTAATGACATGAGACGCGCATCTTACATGCAGCAGCGGTATTGCGCCTGCTATCACTCAATGTACGATACTCGTGTCAAGACGGCGTGGTATCCTATGTGGAATAAGCTCGGCCTGTGTATGCCGTATCCTGAGACATTTCCGGGCCGCACCACGACTACTTTCAAAAGGCTTTAGTTTAAGTTACACGGACTTTTAATGGTATTTTTTATGGTTCTAGTGACAGATGAACAAGGTTTCTACATTATTAACAGGGTAAGCATTCTTGAGAACCAGGATAATCGTCTCTGTGACCTTTGAAAATAGTCGTGGTGAGAGCAAAACGATTCAGAATGCGGGCTCTTCGTGTGTGCTGTGTGCCGTATGGAGGTGAATCGGGCCACTCCACCTCCGCCAGATTCAACACAGGGTGAAAATGTAAAGAGTCGTGTTGCGTGTTCTTGGTCCTATTTTCCTTCTCCTTCCGAGAAGAGAAACACTGGGCATTTACGGAGAGAGTTACACAGAGTTACATAGAAAAACAGGCCACAACAGACCTTGAGGTCCTCACGAGGTGACCTGACCTAGGACTATTAAAGTGATAATAGAAGAAAAGGACAGGAAAGCAGAAGGCTCTCTCTCCACCTTCCACTCCCTCCGGCATAAGCCGTACAGGAAAAAACAGGTCGGAAAGAAATACCTTACTGGGTTAGAGAAGGAAAAAAAAAAAAAGGAAATTTTATAGGAAAGAAAGAAAATAGTTGAAATGAGGTGCCCCCATTTCCTGAGGGCAAGGAAGTTAATCACTATCAAACATACGCTGTTAGCCGCAGATTGCAGGCAAGATATTTATCAAGACGACGTTTAAAAGTCTCTACGGTGTTGCAGTCTATCACGTCTCGAGGAAGCTCACTCCAAAGATTTACTACTCGATGAAAAAAAAAACTATTTTTTGATTCGTGAGAGTTGAAGGATTTCCCAACAATTTTGCAACCGTTTCCTCGCGTGTAATTTGAAATATCGTGAAATACTTACTGCAGTCCATGTTATCAATGCCTTTGATGATTTTAAACACCTGTATTAAGTCACCTCTTAGTCTTCTTTGTGTTAATGGGAATAGATTTAATTCTTTACGACGCTCTTTGTATGATTGGTTTCTTAGGCTTGCTATTATTTTTGTTACTCCACGCTGAACTTTCTAATTTATCAATGTCTTTCTGGCAGTAGGGGCACCATGTTTGAACGCAATCTTCCAAAAGGGGACGGACTAAAGAGTTATACAGTGAGGATTGTATCCTTACATTTATATTCAAAAGATCTGCTGATTAAGCCAATTATTTTATTTGCTTTCTTTACGACTTCTGAACATTGTTGGCTAGGTTTTAAGCTACTCGGTATTGTCACTCCTAAATCAATTTCGTTGCTAACACTTTTAAATTGGGTACCATTTAAAATATACTTTGCTTTCTCATTTTTATACCCTATGTGAAGCACTTCGCACTTATCTGCATTAAAACTCATCTGCCAGGTTTGCCCCCACTCAGTCAATTTCTCTCTCTCTCTCTCTCTCTCTCTCTCTCTCTCTCTCTCTCTCTCTCTCTCTCTCTCTCTCTCTCTCTCTCTCTCTCTCTATATATATATATATATATATATATTGTTATGCATAGTGAGTTGTAATGAAAGCGAGAAATAGAAAAAACAGAAGAAAGAAAGAGATGAATATGGAAGGGGATCGAAGAGAGAGAGAAACCACGAGTGACGTATCTCTTGTGTGAATGAGCCAACCTAGGCCGGTATGCAGAAAACTTCATAAAAGCTCCTCTTAAAGCTACTCATAACTTGCAAATTCTCCTCATAGTTATGCAGAGTAACTCATGAGGCAACTACTAGCTATATGAGCTGAGTGACTTATGAGCTACTCCTAAGAAGGCGCTATGCTATGTAACAGCGCTAACGTCTGGTTAAAAACACTCCTATCACGATAACAAGGATATGGTGTTATGTTGTTATCACTTTAAAGTGAAATATAGAAATTTTGTTAATGGAATAATTGCAGAAATGATACCACTAACCGGTAACATGGACATATATGTAATGCTTTTCGATGGATCTTTTAAGAAACGGTTGGAAATGCATTAGAATTATATCTAATATAAGTAAAATAAATTTGTCTAATGAGTTTCAAACAATCATCTGACCGTTTTAAGCTTGATTATTGAAGTTATCTATTTATCACTGTTGTCATCTTCAACGACAATCAGCTGGCGCCAACTTTTGACTGCGCACCATGGGGGTGGATGCATCCACTGTGTCACTGATGACCCTGCTGGTGATCTGTTGTAAGGGTCTCAAGACAGTCATCTGCCTTGCACTGCTGCATCTTGCCTGTTGTGAGGTACCGCAAAGTGATGATCACTTGCATCTCAGGGGAGATGGCCTTGTTCCTTACATCTGGTCCTTTCAGTCTTTCTTGCACCAGATCAGTCACAAAGATGATTTCAGCACGGTCCATCCGATACCACTTCACCAGTTCATGGTCATCCAGCTCATTCAGGACGTCCATCCGCTCATGAAATTTACGTCGCTGTCGCTGGTGGTGGCGGTGCGGTTCGTCTATAGCGGCCATGTTTACTGTTAGGATGGAATCTTAAGGAGCACACGAGCTGCTCTACCACCTCAGGAGGAGTTTTAGCAGAAAGACTCGTCTTTAGGATTTAAGATGCTATCTTAAGGATTTAAGACTCGAATTCCGCCATTTTGATGACTTAAGACGATCACATAACGTTAAAATAGTAAGTACGACTGTAGAGCGGGGATCGGTACAGAAACTTCCAGACAGGTGCCGTGAGTTTATTTGCGGGCGCTGTTCACAGGCGCAGTTAGATTCCTCAGATACGGTCACAGCAAGTATACAACAACAGAGGCCTGCCAACAACCAATTAAATAAATACGAAATCCTACATGAATTTAGCGGACACATCACAAGTTATAATATAAACATGGTCTGGAAATGCTGTACTAATCCAACTCCTTAGAAAATCATGTTTCTATCATATATCACCAACAAGGTACATTCACAATAAGTACTTAACAAGATCACCCAATTACTTTTAACTGTAATCACATACACTTACATGTTCATCAAAGTTGATACTAAATAAATACATCATAATCACAATACTATCATAATCACAATACCATCATAATACAAAGTGTTTACCCAAACTCCAGGTGGTGCTTAAATCACAATAAAGGAAAACCATTGCAGGCGTGTGTGTGTGGTGTGTGGTGTCCAGTCAGCCGAATGACCGAGACCGTGGCAGTACCCAACGAGGTGTAAACCGCATTACTGGAACCTACCTCGAACTTCTAATGGTGTACTCCTACACGACCCCTGGTCCCAGCCATGAGACACAGTCAATACCATCAGCTTCCAGAGGGACTTAGAAACCATGACAATCACTAATTTAGGACAATCAAATTTCAGGTGACCAGTATTTTTACAATAATGACACAGGTGCTGCATACTATACCTGGGAATGCTGTGTGGCACGCTCCCAGTCTGTCTCATTTGGGAGCTGGGTGGTTGAGAGCTTCCAGCTCAAGTCTTCTCATCTTTCTAGCCTCTTCCATCTCCATTCTCCTCATCTCCAATTTAAATCTCATCTCCTCAGACATTCCTTCTGTCTGGAAAAATCTACCAACACTGTAAGTAGGACTAACACGGCCTTGGACACTATTTGTCGGACTCTGTGTCCTCACACCGCTCTGCCAGATCTACAATGCCACTTCCGGCAGATACAGGGGACTTGGGCCTGGAGTCATCCCAACTACCAGCCCTTCCTTCCATGGTTTAGGCTGAACACTGAC
>NC_087162.1:12570447-12617947 GCF_035594125.1 Scylla paramamosain | reverse complement strand
TTCGTGGCACCAGAAATAACAGGCAGCCACGCAAAAACTGATACATTCATGTGGTTGAACACTGCCGTTGCAATAAATGTCAGTGTTTTGTTTGAATATCTACAGGACTTTAAACTTAATGGAACGAAAGAAAAATAAATAAAACTGGTGACTATACAAAAACTGGTACACTCATACGGCTAGGCACTGGTATAGCAATATATGATAGTTTGTTTTCCTCGATTATCACGAAAAATAACCAGCGACTTTCAACTCAGAGGTTCTAAAAAAAAAAAACGTAACTGTCAAAAAATCGATACACGTATAGCTAAGCAAGGGTACCGTATTTTTTTCTTTTTTAGCCTGGATTGCCACGACACAAGTTACGTCATGCTTTTAAATGTCCACACTACTCTTCAGCAGAACCAGAAACATGAACGTATTCAATAAAAGACAAATACACTGAACTGAGCTGAGATATTTTCCCAGTAGCACAAATCCACAGTCTTTTGAAGGTCTTATTGAGCCAAGCGACTTGCAACTGAAAAGCCATAGAAATACCACTTGTCCTTATCACAAGTGTTACAAGTGCACGCCAACAACAATCACAGTGCCAGCTTTTCTGCGTATTTCTCTTTTTGAGCACGAAAAACTACCGTGGCCATTACGTGTTTCTGGATAACCGCGCGAGTTCAACCCAAAAAGAACTCCCACAAAAAATAAATAAATAAAATAAATAAATAAATAAACAAACAAATAAATAAATAAAGATAAAATAATAAAACAATAATAAATAAAATAAATAAATAACTTACCAAAAATGAACAGGTGAACAGGAATTGCAATTTACCTATATTCCTTCCCCACTACCACCACCACCACCACCCCCTCTGAAGAACGAGAACTAACACTTACTTTGACCCAAAAAGCAGCACACTCCCAGAGGGGCGGCAGTACTTCACACAGCTGACTGTAGCCCCTTTCTTGTTCCCTCCTACTTTCTCTATCCTCATTTTCGATCCGAAGCTGGATGCTGCGTTTATGTGCGCAATGACTTAACCTGCTCTCGTGCCCACGCTCTTGAATTTTCCGAGATTTCCACCATCTGGCTACAACTCTCAGTTGTAGAATCACTCTCAAACTAAATTTATCTGTGCTGTATACCTCTCATCTAACTCCTCTGACTATAACAAATTCTTTGACTATTTAACTTCCAAAGTGGAGCACATTCTGACCCTCTTCCCTTTTGCAAAGAGATCTCCATTCTTGGAGACTTCAATGTTCACCACCAGCTTTGGCTTTCCTCTCCCTTCACTGACCATCCTGGTGAACTAGCCTTCAACTTTGCTATCCTCCACGACCTAGAGCAATTGGTGCAACACCCTACTCGTATTCCTGACCGTCTTGGAGATACGCCCAACATTCTTGACCTTTTCCTGACCTCTAATCCTTCTGCTTATGCTGTCACCCTTTCTTCTCCGTTGGGCTCCTCTGATCACAATCTCATATCTGTATCTTGTCCTATCGCTCCAATCCCTCCTCAGGATCCCACTAAGCGAAGGTGCCTCTGTCGTTTTGCCTCTGCTAGTCGGGGGGACATGAGGAGGTATTTTGCTGATTTTCCTTGGAATGACTACTGCTTCCGTGTCAGAGACCCGTCTTTGTGTGCTGAGCGCATAACAGAGGTGATAGTGTCTGGCATGGAGGCGTGCATTCCTCACTCTTTTTCTCTTCCTAAACCTTCTAAACCTTGGTTTAACACAGCTTGTTCTCGTGCTATACATGATAGAGAAGTGACCCACAAAAGGTACTTAAGCCTTCCATCATCAGAATCTCATGCACTTTATATTTCTGCCCGGAACCATGCGAAGTCTATTCTCCAACTAACCAAAAATTCCTTCATTAACAGAAAGTGTCAAAACCTTTCAAGATCTAACTCCCCTCGTGACTTCTGGCATCTAGCCAAAAATATATCCAATAACTTTGCTTCTTCTTCTTTCCCTCCTTTATTTTAATCAGATGGCACCGTTGCTATCACATCAATTTCTAAAGCTGAACTCTTCGCTCAAACCTTTGCTAAAAACTTTACCTTGGACGATTCTGGGCTTGTTCCTCCCTCTCCTCCACCCTCTGACTACTTCATACCACCTATTAAAATTTTTTGCAATGATATTTTCCATGCCCTCGCTGGCATAAACTCTCGGAATGCTTATGAACCTGATGGGGTCCCTCCTATTATTCTCCGAAACTGTGCCTCCATGCTTGCACCTTGCCTAGTTAAACTCTTTCAGCTCTGTCTGTCAACATCTACCTTTCCTTCTTGCTGAAAGTTTGCCTACATTCAATATGTACCCAAAAGGATGACCATTGTAATCCCTCAAACTACCGTCCTATTGCTTTAATTTCCTGCCTATCTAAATTTTTTGAATTTATCCTCAATAGGAAGATTCTTAAACATCTATCACTTCACAGCCTTCTATCTGATCGCCAGTATGGGTTCCGTCAAGGCCGCTCTACTGGTGATCTTCTGGCTTTCCTTACTGAGTCTTGGTCATGCTCTTTTAGAGATTTTGGTGAAACTTCTGCTGTTGCCTTGGACATATCAAAAGCTTTTGATAGAGTCTGGCACAAAGCTTTGATTTCCAAACTACCCTCCTACGGCTTCTATCGTTCTCTCTGTAACTTCATCTCAAGTTTCCTTTCTGACCGTTCTATTGCTGCTGTGGTAGACGGTCACTGTTCTTCTCCTAAATCTATTAATAGTGGTGTTCCTCAGGGTTCTGTCCTGTCACCCACTCTCTTCTTATCATTCATTAATGATCTTCTAAACCAAACTTCTTGTCCTATCCATTCCTACGCTGATGATACCACCCTGCACTTTTCCACGTCTTTTCATAGACGTCTAACCCTTCAGGAGATAAACATTTCATGCAGGGAAGCCACAGAAAGCTTGACTTCTGATCTTTGTAAAATTTCTGATTGGGGCAGAGCAAACTTGGTATTGTTCAATGCCTCAAAAACTCAATTCCTCCATCTATCAACTCGACACAATCTTCCAGACAACTATCCCCTCTTCTTCAATGACACTCAACTGTCCCCCTCTTCTACACTGAACATCCTCGGTCTGTCGTTTACTTATAATCTGAACTGGAAACTTCACATCTCATCTCTAGCTAAAACAGCTTCTATGAAGTTAGGTGTTCTGAGACGTCTCCGCCAGTTTTTCTCACCTCCCCCCCCAGCTGCTAACTCTGTACAAGGGCCTTATCCGTCCATGTATGGAGTATGCTTCACATGTCTGGGGGGGTTCCACTCATACTGCTCTTCTAGACAGGGTGGAATCAAAAGCTTTTCGTCTCATCAACTCTCCTCTGACTGATTGTCTTCAGCCTCTCTCTCACCGCCGCAATGTTGCATCTCTAGCTGTCTTCTACCGCTATTTTCATGCTAACTGCTCTTCTGATCTTGCTAACTGCATGCCTCCCCTCTTCCCGCGGCCTCCCTGCACAAGACTTTTTTCTTTTTCTCACCCCTATTCTGTCCACCTCTCTAATGCAAGAGTTAACCAGTATTCTCAATCATTCATCCCTTTCTCTGGTAAACTCCGGAACTCCCTGCCTGCTTCTGTATTTCCACCTTCCTAAGACTTGAATTCCTTCAAGAGGGAGGTTTGAAGACACTTATTCATCAATTTTTGACTACTGCTTTGACCCTTTTATGGGACTGGCATTTCAGTGGGCATTTTTTTTTATTGGATTTTTGTTGCCCTTGGCCAGTTTCTTCCTACATATCAAAAAAAAAAAAAAAAGCTGCCGCTCTGGTCAGGGCGCTCAGCGGCTTTCAGGTGGTGGGCTTCAAGTTGCATTTTTTCCGCTGAGAAAGAGAAGTGGCCGCTGTGAGACAAGGGGGACGCCGGAAGTAAAAACCGTAACAACGCCAAAAACAGAAGCGAGGTCTGTCAAATTTGTCGTTTCTAGACTTGAAAGAGAATAGTGAGGAGAGTTTAACGATGGCCAAAAAAAAAAAAAAAAAAGATCTGGTTATACTACATCCGTAGAATATAAAAGGAGTTTAATGATTAACAATAAAAAAAATAAATAAATAAATAAAATACCGGCCATACTTCATCAACAGCATATCACAAGAGGCTAACGATTAAGAATAACTGAATAACATAGAGAAACAACAATAACGATAATAAAGAAATATTGGTTATATTACATCAATATAATATAAAGGAGAGTTTAGCGATTAACAATAATAATAAAAAAAAAAAAAAAAATTGGCCATACTACATTAATAGAATATCAACAAGAACCTACCGAGTTAAGAATACTAGAAAAAAAAAGAAATGATCCTGCATCACTAGACTATCAACGAGATTTTAACGGTTGACAATAAAAAAAAAATAAATAAAAAAAAATAAATAAATGCTGGTCATTTTGCATCAACAGACCATCAACAGACCATCAAGATTCTACTAATTTACAAGGGAATACTAGTCATACTACATCAGTGGACTATCATTACGCCATACCTACTTACAACCTACTCGTAATACTACAGTGATGATTTAAGAATGTACAATTGCAGATCAACAGAAGCTTCTCGACTTACACTGGCAATACAAGTTACGTCAGACGCATTTGTGTTTGAACATCAATTATGAATGTGCACTGCCTTCACATTCCTGCCACAGGAAAGACTCATGACTGACAGGCAGATTTTGCCAAACTTGTTCATATTTCATAAGAACATAAGAACATAAGAAATAAGGGAAGCTACAAGAAGCGACCAGGCTTACACGTGGCAGTCCCCCTGTATGAAATAGGTAGGTATACCTACCTATTTCCATCTATTATCCCCATCCATAAACTTGTCTAATCTTCTCTTAAAGCTCTCTAGTGTCTTAGCACTAACAATATGATTACTGAGTCCATTCCACTCATCTACCATTCTATTTGGGAACCAATTTTTTCCTCTCCTTCCTAAACCTAAATTTTTCAAGCTTGAACCCGTTATTTCTTGTTCTACCCTGGTTGCTGATCCTAAGAATTTTGCTTACATCCCCCTTGTTATAACCCTTATACCACTTAAAAACTTCTATCAGGTCCCCTCTTAACCTACTTCAACAGTAATGAGTTGTGAGTGGGCACTGTCCTCGCATCACTGCCACATAAGAGCTTGGTGACTAATTGGTGGAGCACATTTAGTCACACCTATACATATTTCAACACCAATGAGTTGTAATTATCTACCGCCTTCACATTCCTGCCACACCAAAGCCCTGTGACTGATAGGCGGGGCAGATTTAGCCAAATCTATTTATATCTCAACACCAATGACTAGTTAACGTCAACTGCCTTCATATTCCCGTCACACAAGCTTGGTGACGTAACCCTCTGACTGCCATCTGGTACACCTTCCCTTCATCACAAAGCACTCAGATGGATCCCTTTTGTTCTACAGCCATCTCTAAACATTATATTGGCTAAACTCTGGATAGCTCGTGTATTCCTTCTTTTCTTTCCTGTACGTGCTTGTGATGATCTGTAGCAGCTGAAGTTCTGTGAATTGTACTTGAAGGAATGAAAGGGAGGAAATTGAGGTTAATCCCACAATAATATTCTTGAGCAGAGACTCGTGTGGAAATAACCTCGATGAGTTGATGTAAGTGTTAGTAAAGATCTCATATAGTGCTTTTGGTGCTGAAAATTGTTGGTTATCGCAATGAAAGGGAGAGCATTGAGGTTAATCACACATTAGTATTCTTGTGGAGATAAAGTTAATGAGGTGACGCAAGTGTTTGTAAAAATGTTGTGTAGCGTCTTTACTGCTGAGAACTGTTGGTTATCGCAATGAAAGCCAAACTGATGGAGCAAATGGAGATTATCCCTAAATTAAAGTTCCTGGACAAAGACTCGTGTGGAAATAACGTTAATGAGCTGATGAAGTGATTGTAATGATTTTGTATAGTGCCCTTAACGTTGTGAATTCTTGGCATGCACTGAGAATTGCTGGGTGTTACAGTGCAACGGTTAAACTGATACAACAAACTGACATCACTCCTAAAATAATATCCTTGAATAGACACGAGTGGAAATAACGTTAATGAGATGACTGCTGGAGCTACGACCGTCGACATCCCGCCATCCCTCAGCTGCTGCTAAGCGTCGCCATGAATAATGTGCATCACTTTGGCTATGCGCCGGTAATTGCCGCTCACTGATCACGTGATCTTCGCAAATGTTTGCCACCAATTGTGTGTCAAGCACTTCACGATAGTGGTAATGTTGTTTTGTTAGCTTTAGGTTAACAGGTCTAGAACGGATCTCTCTCTCTCTCTCTCTCTCTCTCTCTCTCTCTCTCTCTCTCTCTCTCTCTCTCTCTCTCTCTCTCTCTCTCTCTCTTCCTAACACACACATACACACACACACACACACACACACATACACAGGAATGACAAAGAAGCAAAGCAATTACGCAAAATTTTCACCACATGAGCTGTGGTCGGAAGAAGAAACTTACGGCGGGAAACGAGTCACTTAAGGAGATTTTTTTCTTCTTAGATTTGGACAGAAAATGTTCTTGACCTCACACACACACACACACACACACACACACACACACACACACACACACACACACACACACACACATACACACACACGGAAAGGACTACATAAAACTCGTTACTCGTTTTCAGTACTAAATTCCAATCTTGAAGGTAAAATGAAAGGAATAGTAAAGATTTAAACCGAAAGATGAAAACTCCAAAACAAAACATTAACTTTATTTCTGTACGGCTGCGCACACACACACACACACACACACACACACACACACACACACACACACACACACACATACTTTAAAAATAACACAACTCCAATATTCCCTCCATAAAATAAATAAATAAATAAGTAAGTAAATAAATAAATAAAACAATATTCTTGGGGATGGAGAGGGAAGGTAAGGAGAGTAGAACAAGCAAAAGAGAGGGAGGTGGAGCTAGTTGGGATGTGTGTGGTGGGGGAACCATGCCGGGGAGGGAAGCAGGGTAGAGGGAGGGAGGGGAGGAAGGAAGCAGGCCAGAGGGAAGCGGGGGGAGACTTGGAAGAGGGAAGCAGGGGGAGGCAAGGTAGAGGGAGGGAGGGAGGGGCAAGCATGTTGGCGCAGGAAGACAGGAGACGGTGTTTGAGATTGTAATGGTTGTTTATCGTGTTATTATAAAGTATTGCAACACTAGTGCATGAGGATCTTGTGTCTGTAATATGGCAAATAAACAATTAAATAAATGAGTGAGCGAAACAAATATCTAAGGAAAACGGACACTAGGGAAATTTTACTGGAAAAATTATAACCTAACCGAATGAACACTAATGAGAAGAAACGTAATCTACGCCACCCTAACTGACCTAGTAGGAAGGCCGTACCTAATCTTACTGCAGCCTTCCAAACCAGAACATTCCGGAATTAGTTACCACATCCCTTGTTGAGGAACACGTGTGTTGACTGATGGCAACTTCGTAATGTTCCCCTCTTCTTTCTCTTCACTAAAACACACGTGCCACGACAATAAAACACTTTTTTTTTCTTAAAGAAGATACTTTCTCCTTGCATGACTTACACACCACGGAAATGAAAAAAAAGAAAAACAGCTTTTGTTCCTAACTAAATTCGTAAATGATGAAGTCTCATCACATCACGTTTCTGTGCAAGATTAACGGGGTAACAAGGGGCAAGATGGCGTAGGTACAGTACTATCCATATTTCCCACATTTCGAAAAACACACACGTGCGGTACTCACCAATATGAACTGAATGAATAATGTGAACATCCAGTAAGTTCAGGGATTCTAACTCCTTCTAGTCGATGCGCGGAAGTAAACACTGCCACAGGCTGTCTCTTGACTCCTGTGTTCCCCCGCCTTAGCTAACACCAACACAACACTATCTACGTCTTCTGTACTCCAGCGCATGACCAGTGTTTCCAGTCTCACACACACACACACACACACACACACACACACACACAGACACAATATCCACATAGAACAACACACACCAGTACACGCGAGGCAGCACACACGTCTTCACTTTTACACAACACACAGCACACCCACTCCTGCCCGAGAGCTGACTAGTGTGACGTCAGCACTATTGCCAAGTTACCTTTAATCCTCTTCACAGTTTGAGCCACACACGGCCCCATGCAGGTCTGGGTCTTAGCACTGCAGGAATAGTTTTGCAATGGGTTAGGTCAGTTGGTTTGAGGAGAGAGAATGGACGGTGATGTCCCTTTATTACTACCATCCCTTCCTTCCTTTCTTCCCGTTCTCACTCTTCCTCCCTACACCCTCCCTCTCATGTCTTCTTCATTCCTTCCTTCTTTTCCTCCCCCACAATGCACTGCCTCTCTCTCTTCTCCCACTCACACTTCCTAACCTTTTTGCCTCCCTCACAGTTCCTCCCTCTTCTCTAACCTTATCCATACAACTTAAAACATAATGCAAAGAGTCTCATTACAACCACTCATACATCACTAAAAGCACCAGGCAAACATGTGCAGTAGAGGACCTATCAAACATTAACACCTGGACCACCACCGGGGTAGTGGTGTGGTCTCTGCACATGCAACACTGACGGCTTCAGAGTTTCACCAGTGTCGATGAGTCGCTGGGGCGAGCTGAACGCTTTGCCTCTACCATGTAAGCCTTGTCCTGCCTGAAGACTTACCAGTCTATCAGCAGCATGTTGGGCTAACAGTAATCCTTCAGTGGTTTAGCAGTAAATCAGCTGTTAAGACATTTATTTCTCTACCCAACAATTAGGCATTAGGCCAACACTGCTCCAGCAGCTAACACGAAACGTCATAAAACAAAAACTCGTATATGGTGTTCAGTTTTACTATCACATCTACAAAAGGATCATGTAAAAACTACATTTCCATGCAGGGCAGGGCTTGCATAGAAACGGCAAAGCGTTCGGCTCGCCCCAGCCACCTAGCGACACCTGTTAAAGCTCTGCTGAACCCGTCAGTGTTACCGTATGCAGAAAACTCACCACCGCCCCGCTGCTGGCCCAGGTGTTTGTCTCGTAGCTCCCCGACTGTATCTTCCGTATCACTTAACCCTTTCACCTAAACCATCATTCACCCCGAAAACATTTTTCTCGTTGTACAGCCACCACCTCCAAACATTGCACTTGATAGAAACTGTATAATATTTAGTTTTTTATGCCCTTCTTTCTTAGCGGTGCTTATAAGAATTTCACACATTTTTTTTTTAATGTAGTGAGTCGTTGCCTATCACAGTGAAAGAGTTAAATAAGGGTTAAATAATCACAGCAGGACATATTGAGTCACCGCATAGAGACTGCCTGTGTACCCACGTGATGTACGAAGACTTGAGACACAGGAGGCACAGGAGGCAGTAGGCACCTGCTGCAACGATAATTATTTCCAGTGAGCTCTGAGGATGAGGGGGTGCTGTGAACTTATCATTAAACCCAGCTGTGACCTCAGTGAACGTTTCCCTTTGTGTCTCACAGCACAAAGGGACAAAAATTCAAAATTATCATGGCGACTCCTACACCATCCTCGGAGTCCCCATCTGGGGAGGGGACCACAGATGTCTCCAGGTAGGACTGCTCTTCTGGTACCGACCCTCCTCAACTTTTTCTTCATTAACTTCTGCAACATTCGTGGTCTTAGATCTAATTTTCAATCTGTAGAGCATCACCTCTCCTCTACTAAACCTCTTCTTTTTTTCTTCACTGAAACTCAGGTGTCTGAAGCAACTGACAGTAGCCCTTGGCTGGTGTCTCCCCTACATAAAAAATAAATAAACAAAAAGGAGGAACACAGACAAGGGAAGTCAAGAGTCTGGTAAGGACATGTATGACTTTGCCGTTTTGCGAGAGAGAGAGAGAGAGAGAGAGAGAGAGAGAGAGAGAGAGAGAGAGAGAGAGAGAGAGAGAGAGAGAGAGAGAGAGACTAGGCATTACAAAACTCTATTACCGAAGGAAAACAACATATTATTAGAAAAAAGGAAAAAATCAAGAAAAGTAGAAAATTAAATACTAACAGAAGCACACACACACACACACACACACACACATATATATATATATATATATATATATATATATATATATATATATATATATATATATATATATATATATATATATATATATATATATATATATATATATATATATATATAAACAGTTTACATTCAATAGGAACCCGAGGCAACAATTGTAGCGGTGCCATTAAACCCGCCAAGTAATTTAAAACAAAGGCCATATCATGTATGTATATCCCAGTCCTTATTGGTTCCCATGATGTTCGGTGTTCGGCTTTTGCAGACCTTGGAAATGAACATGAAAGCTGCATTGCGCCCCGAGTGTCCATCAAGATATTTGTCAAGCGCGTGAAGCGAAGTCAGGAATGAAATATATGACATTCAGGTACATTTCCAGATGAGAGGAACGTGTCTGAAGCGGAAGAAGGGAGGTGACAGGGGACAAATATTGAGATGAACTAGAATCTTTCTGTCAACAAATGGTAAAGTGGAAGAAGTAAGGTAAGAAGTAAGACAACAGGCTGATCTTAAAACTATTAAAGATCCGTATTTACATATTTGGTAACATGGAAAAATAGAAGTAAGAGAGGACGGATATTGAAATTAACTAGAAATTCTTCGTGTCAACGTCTACTGAAATAGAAGAAATTTATGTAATACAGAACACTTTGACATCCAAATAACCTGATGAAATGGAAGAATTGGAGTAGAAGAGAGCAAATATTGAAATTAACAAGACTCATGTGAACATCTGCTGAAATGGAAGAATTTATGTTACAAGGCTGCGTGTGTGGGAAGGCCGATCTCGTGCAGTGAGCGGTGAATGACCCTCCTGTGTGTTCCTGGGCACTCGTTTGTAGTAGTTTCTCGTGTCTCTTGTTAATGAGCTTGTTTTGTCTTAAATGTTTTGTCTGGCTGATGCAGTTCAGCCGCAGAGGACTTAAGTAATTAGCTGTGTAATGAACTTTACTCCCTCATCAGGTCCTGACAAGGCCTGCCGTCCAGGAGGCAGTAAACGACACTACTCGGCTTGAGGCTATTACACGCCGTTGGACAGTGGGTAGAATCGTTACGGAGGACGGATATCCAGCGGGGTTTTATACCTCGACCATATGTGGTTTTGCTTGTTATAACTGTCTTTCCTGGCCGTGGTTGTCGATCCTCTCACAGCTGTGGGAGTTAATTGCCGTTAGAGTATTTCCCTTGTCTGTGGGTCGATAAAAAAGACTGGAGACCTCAATTAGTGTGACCTGGTGTTACGACCTTTGTGAAAAGTGTGCAGGAGTCACAAGAGACCCTGTACACCCGTATTTGAGCCCTGCACTGAGTCCACGCTGGACGTGGCTCGGGGAACCTAGTCCATGTGTGGCAGCTTTGTGAAGGGCTGGGAATTGTGGTCGTAGCAACATTTTCTTATATGTTTCTCAAATGTTTGCAAACTATTTGTAAACACTTGGAAAGCATTTTGGAAACAGTTGAGAAACAATCTGGAAACATTGCTTTCAAACAATGCTGAAAGATCTGCACCACGGTAAGGATGTGAGTGAGCATGCTTTTCCTTTTTCATCCTCCATCCGCTCTGCCCCTGCCACACACACACACACACACACACACACACACACACTTCCTGTGACCCATCACCCACACATTCTGCCACTTCTGTCTTACTGTCTGCCTGTCCTTCGCCATCATCTCTTCCTAGCCACCAGCCCAGCCCGCCTCTCCGTCTCGTCAAGCTGTATGCCGGGTTGTGCCTGCCAGTATTTGTGTCAATGTTCGTGACTGCGTGAGAGTGGTAGGTAATGTCCGTGTGCGTCATTATGATAAGATGTGAACATTTACGTGACTTAGACAGTGAAGACGCTGACGGGCCGGAACTTGATGAGGACTTTAGCAGCCCACGTCGCTGTGTTCCTCTGACACAGCTCTCATGTAACTTTCAGGTAGCAAGGCTGCACACCAAACTCGTACCCAAGGTGACCGGGCGCAAGGACGTGTTCGTTACTGCAGACGGCGTGCAGTGGAGGAGACTGCAAGGAATTTTGTTTCCTAGCCAACACCTTATTATTTTGATGAAAGGGCTTGTGGTGTCGTGACAGCTGAAATGAACGCGAGATCGAGTGAAGTATTTTTTCTTCAAGTTATTTTTCGCCGTCTATTTCGTCACCAGTATAGTGCGCCAATGTAATATTTTCACATTTTTACGTTGGAAGGAAGGAGGATGGACACTTCCACATTCTCGTTATCTGCGTTGTCGTGACGGTCTATGAATTCTACACATTCACTGGAATGGTGTCAGTGATGGGCACCTTGAGGAAAGAAACGATTCCGGACTACTGGAGCACTGATATCATGACTATCTTCACTTTTCTCAAAATTATCATCGCCAAAATGACTTGTATTTTTATCATCATGAAAATTTTGCCCTCTATTTAGTCCTTGCTAGAAGGTGTGGACTGATGTGAGCTTTAGTGCTGTATCGAAGAAAAAGAAAAAAAAAATGACTATACGTTGCATCCAAAAGACACAGATTCGGCCTGAAATTATTTATCATGTGTGAGGTAGGACAGGTTAAATTCTCGACATTATCGAGAATGTAACCTGTTCACCTACTTGATATGACTATTTCACCTCCTTGGTGTGACTATATGCTGAATGTTCATGTTCTTTATGGTAAAGTTACAGGAGAGAAGACGACGCTTGGCAAATTCATACCCGAGGTAACATGACAGCTGATCGCCACGCATCATGCTGAGCTTCGCCGTGAAAGCAGGCCGAGCGGGAGAACAGCACAACCATGACTACCACTGCCACCACCACAGGAGCCAAGAGCAACATCTCCACCACCACCACCACGAACGTCTCAGCTACGCGCACTTGTAAGGCACTTGCCGCGAAATGAAAACGAGGTGGCCGGAGGTAGCCCCGGTGCAGACAATACAGCAGCCGCCTCGTCCCTCACACCTAGTCAATGATGGGCACTATATTGCACACCTTCCTCTTACTGCTGGTGGGAAACTGTCCCAACGACGGTGCTAAACGCGCAGCAATGCTCCGCGTCGCCCACCAAGCCGCCAAGACACCACACAGAGTACATGTGTGAAGTGCTGCGCACCACAGTGTCTCGGATTGATTCAAGGAATATCACGTTCCTCTTCTAAACAAAAAACTTATATGTGATATATAATTTAATTGGTTTTAAATTTTCTATAAGTGTTATCATACAATGTGACAATTCACACCCTGGATGCTTGTCACTGGTCATGAGGAAGGTAGTTTTTGTTCCATATACACGGGCTATAAGAGAGAGAGAGAGAGAGAGAGAGAGAGAGAGAGAGAGAGAGAGAGAGAGAGAGAGAGAGAGAGAGAGAGAGAGAGAGAGAGAGAGAGAGAGAGAGAGAGAGAGGACCAGCTACTTGGATGATTATATATTCTTATTTTCCATTTCTTTGCACACACACACACACACACCCTACACATTAGAATTTTTCTTATACCTCCAGCTATGTTATTGTGGTGTTGATGTATCTTTGTGGGAAGGAAGGGCTTACGTTAAGCTCTCGTCAAGAAGAGGGTGAATATTGACTAACAGGAGGATAGCGAGGTTAAGTTCCTCTAAGTTAGTCTTCCAGTCAAGAATCGCGTCTGTAGTTGATAATGGTTCACGATAATTTTTCATGTCAAGGTTCTGGGTGGTCTCCTTGCTCTTGTTGATCAGTAACACTTTCCAATTTGCAAAGGAAAGCAAGTCTTTAGTGTTTTTACACAGATACAATGTCCTGAGTTGTTCACACAATCACCACCGTCTCGCCTGTTCGTGCCTCCACCAGCGTGTGTGTGCTAGACTGTACTGAAATAATATAACTAGATTAGAAGAAAATGCTGAGTTTCTGCGACACGTGAGTGCCCATGATTTCTGGAAATTTTTCTTGTTGCAATCATTATAGAAGATAATTGTAGATTCTAGA
Organism: Scylla paramamosain; assembly: GCF_035594125.1. Lineage (NCBI taxonomy): Eukaryota > Metazoa > Arthropoda > Malacostraca > Decapoda > Portunidae > Scylla > Scylla paramamosain. The sequence goes on along the minus strand of NC_087162.1, from coordinate 12,603,909 downwards.
AAATTCTTGCTACTTCTACATATTTTTACTGTATTCTTAAAAGATTTAGAACATTTTGGAAATGTTAACATTGAATAGAATGCTATGAAATGTTCTCGAAACTTCTAAAAGTGTCTAGCAGAACATTCTGCAAGATTTGAGATTTCTGAAATGTAGGCAAATTCTTCTAAATATGATAAATTTCTTGCTAGATCTGGTCAGTTCAAGAATGATCTTATTAAAATTGAAAATCTTTAGAATACTTTGTTTTCTTTCATTGTTTTAACTTATTTGCAACATTTCAAAAGCAATCAGATAAGCAATTGAGATTTTGTAAAGGTCTATACCTGACATGAAAACCAATAGTAACCCATACTATAATGAAATAAGGCAAAAATGTAAATTCAATAGCAAAGTCTTAGGATCAAAATAACTTATATATATATATATATATATATATATATATATATATATATATATATATATATATATATATATATATATATATATATATATATATATATATATATATATATATATATATATATATATATATATATATATATATATATATATATATATATATATATATATATATATATATATATATTTTTTTTTTTTTTGTTTAGATGGAATTAACAGGGAAATTATGGTTTAGAGCCAAGGACAAGACAAAAGTGAAATTTTGTTACATAGTATTATCTGTGGCCTTGGTAATAGTTGTTATGAGAGAACAAAGCGTTTAAGAACACGAGCCATTAAGCGATCTCCCTTGTTGTAAGCTCTTTGTGTGCTGGCAGGCTGTAATGAATGAAGTATAGCGAATGTAGCGAGGCAGATTTTACTGGCGAAAATACGTGGCTTCTTTTAATTTGAGTTGCTTGCAGTGGGTATAGTTAACTCATAGACAGATGCTGTAATGTCATGGGTTTGTTTAGTTTAATCAGTACACGGTGGTAATTAATTTAATATAAAAAGATATATATATATATATATATATATATATATATATATATATATATATATATATATATATATATATATATATATATATATATATATATATATATATATATATATATATATATATATATATATATATATATATATATATATATATATATATTACAGACTAAAATGGGAGCTTTGATTTATTTTGTGTTACATTTTTTTAATGTAAGAGGGGCTTCGGCTAGGGGCAACAAAACTAATAAAAAAAAAAAGGCCCACTGAGGTGTCGCTCCCCAAACAGAATCAAAAGCGGTGTAAAAAATTACAAGATAAGCGTCTTGAAACCTCCCTCCATCACTACTAATTCCACTATCCAATGACTTGGATAGTGGAATTAGTAGTGATGTTAGTAAATTTGCGGATGACACAAAGATAGGTAGATTAATTAGGTCAGAATCGGATGCCATCGCCTTGCAGGCAGACTTAGATAGAATGAATGAATGGACGGATAGATGGCGAATGCAATTTAATATCAATAAATGCAAAGTGCTTAGCGTAGGTAGAGGAAACCCACACAATAGGTACACATTAGACAACCAAACTCTGGTAGGTACAGGGTACGAGAAAGATTTAGGAGTTATAGTTAGCTCTGAACTCCGTCTAGGGAAACAATGCATAGAAGCCAGAAACAAGGCAAATAGGGTACTAGGATTCATTTTTAGGAGTGAAAAAAGTAGAAGGCCGGGAGTAATATCAAAGTTATACTTGGCGCTGGTCAGACCTCATCTAGACTACGCGGTGCAGTTCTGGTCCCCACATTACAGGAAAGATATAGGTCTATTAGAATCAGTACAGAGGAGAATGACTAAAAGGATACAGGGGATGAGGAGTATTCCTTACGAGGCGAGGTTGAAGCTGTTAAATTTACATTCTTTAGAGAGACGTAGGTTAAGAGGGGACCTGATAGAAGTCTTTAAGTGGTATAAGGGTTTTAACAAGGGAGATGTAAGCAAAATTCTTAGGATCAGCAACCAGGGTAGAACAAGAAATAACGGGTTCAAGCTTGAAAAATTTAGGTTTAGGAAGGAGATAGGAAAAAATTGGTTCTCAAATAGAGTGGTAGATGAGTGGAACGGACTCAGTAATCATGTAGTTAGTGCTAGGACACTAGAGAGCTTTAAGAGAAGATCAGACAAGTTTATGGATGGGGATAGCAGATGAAAATAGGTAGGTGTGTTTCATACAGGGACTGCCACGTGTAAGCCTGGTCGCTTCTTGCAGCTTCCCTTATTTCTTATGTTCTTATGTTCTTATGTTCTCTTGAAAGAATTCAAGTCATAGGAAGGAGGAAATATAGAAGCAGGAAGGGAGTTCAGAATTTACCTACAGTTAATCTATAGGAAGATGCTATGACTTCATGGTTATTTAGTTTAATCAATGCACGGATTAATGAATTAAATATAGCAAATGTAGTTGGTTACTCTTACAGACGAAGCTGCGAAGGGTAGTTTATATTTAGGTAACTTAGTGTCAATAATTAACCTATAGAAAGGTGGCATAATTTCAAGTGGTAACCTAATTCAGTCAGTAAATGGTTTAATAATGTAGCAAGGTATTTTTAGACACAAAATACTGTTCATTCTATTCTAAGTTAGTTGTAGTGTCTATAATTAGCCCATGGACAGACGGTGGTATAATTTCAAGAGGTAATTTACTTCTATGAGCACACAGTCTCGCAAGTTAGTTCCGTGTGGGGTGTTGGCAGACTGCGCTGAATTATGCGGCAGACTTGCAGAAGAAAGAGGAAGGAAAAGGTAGCAAGAAATAGGGGGAAAAAAAAGGTATCAAGCAGCTTGCCAATACACAAGTGCACACGCTTATTTCTTAGGATGATTGTTCTCTTTCATCGTTAATGTGCTGTCATGTTTGTTCTTACCTGTGTGTGTGTGTGTGTGTGTGTGTGTGTGTGTGTGTGCGTGTGTGTGTGGGTGTGTAAGTGTGAGTTTAGTTGGCTATGAAAATGCAGACTATATCATTTCCATACTACAGCAGACTATAGTATTTCCAGTGTAACTTGTATTGCCTCACTCCCTCTCTCTCGGGGGGTGGGGATATAAGAGGCGCCTCACGATGAGGAAGCACAACGTATGGTCGCCAGTTACGGTGTGTTGAGGCTTAACAGGTTTGTTGCTCCATGACATTAGTGACAGTGCCAGGGAAATGACCGCGGCGTTACGAGATGCAAACTTTGTGAAAAATACTGCCGCTCTTTTTTTCTCTCTTCCTACCTGGGATAAACTTTGCGGGTGTGAAAGGAAATGTGAAAAAAAAAAAAAGTGTTGGGTTTCGAGTGGAGGAGGGTGTGGCGTGGTGGGCAAAAAGTGCAGTGTTGAAGGAAGTTATGTGCACGAGTTGAAGGGAAAGAAGTGGAAATGAAGTTAACGAAGTGGGGAAGAAAGTGAGAGTGAGAGTGAGAAAGAAAGAGAGAGGAAAAGAGAAGGAGAAAAAAGAAATCATGATTTGAGTTGGGTGAATCTCAAATGAACTAAGTTGCGCAAAGGTTGATAATAACACACACACACACACACACGCACACACACACATACATTCTTAATCATTCATCCCTTTCTCTGGTAAACTCTGAAAATCCCTGCCTGCTTCTGTATTTCACCTTCCTATGATTTGAATTCCTTCAAGAGGGAGGTTTCAAGACACTTATCCTTCAATTTTCGACAACTGCCTTAGACTTTGTTCGGGGACAGGCATCTCAGTGGGCTTTTTTTTGGGGGGGGGATTTTTGTTGCCCTTGGCCAGTGTCCTTCCAACATAAAACACACACACACACACACACACACACACACACACGCAAACACACGTCCACCTATACATTACCTCATAAATACACACATACACATCAAACACAAACGTATTAGTCATACACGCACGGTACAAATTTAGCCAACAAACTACACAGGGACATGCAAGGCATACACTGCGCAACACAACACCACACTTCATTACACAGCTGGGAGGTACGTGTGTGTAGTAATGCATACCTATGTTTACTGTGTTGTTGTTCTTGTTCTTTTTCTCTTGTGCTTGTTGTTGTTCGGCTTGTGTCTTCTTTGTTTGTTGTTGTTCTTTTGATATTGTTCTTGATCTTATTCTTGTTCTTCTTTTTCTTCTTCTTTTTCAACTACTACTACTACTACTACTACTACTACTTCTACTACTACTACTACTACTGCTGCTACTACTATTACTACTGCTACTACTACTATAGAATAACATGTAAAGCTTTTATCACTGTTAAGATTAGCCACTAGTTACGTGTATAGTGGACACACCACTACACCACTACCACCACCACCACCACTACTATTATCACCACTACACACGCATTTAATAGACCTGCCACGTGAAAAGTGCGCTGCGTTTTGATAATTGTGTGCTTCGAATATTAAACTGAAATACTGTTGTTGTTGGTGTGTAAAGTGATGGATGCTGCTCTTAAACCGAACACTGAATATTATATTGGCTAAAATTTCTTCTAGTACTCAGTGGAAAGTGTAAATGTGACGAGATTCTCAATAGGAAATGACTAGATACTGTGGGGGAAATTGTGGTGATTCAGTGAAGAAAACAAGTGTAAAAAATAGAAAACTAAATAAGTGAATAGCAGGAAAAAGACTACGAAGGGAAAATTAGATTGACGAGTTAAATTGCAGTAAAAAAAGTAAAACAAGAAATCGAGAAAGGAAAACGTAGATAAACGGATTTAAAAGAAGAAACGATATAATTAAGCTCCACGAAAAGAAAGTCTACAAAAAAACTTAACCTAGAAAGTAAAAACAAGAAAATAGAATTCCTCTGAAATAAAGACTAATAAAATGAAAACATACCGGAGTAAAAAGCGACGGGAAAAATCAAAATGACATACAGACTCACCAAAGAAAGAGAGGAACAAAGTTGATAACCAGGAGACAAAGAGAAAATCTAATAATCCGGCAAAGTAATTCCAGAAAAGAAATCTCCAATGAATAGGAAAAAAAAGGTGAGGTTGTTCCCCTCCTCGGCTGTTTGTCACGCCAGTGGCAAGCACATCAGATTTAAGGTAGCGTGATATGAGTAGGCTTCAAAGAAAATTTGAATCGTCAGTATATACAATTTATTTACACCAACAAGAGTTCACTCGTTACGGGGTAGTGTAGTAACGTGGTGGTATTAGGTCTCTGATTACTGGAGAGACTAACAGTGTATTTTGTATCAGTTAAACAGTGACATTACTTCACTTAGTTTTATAGTTTGTTTAGAGTTTGTGCACACACTCACAGCATTGAGTTCAGCGGAGATACACCGGCAGGCTTGCTTGGTAGCACTACTGCTGCCGCACGGCCAGCCGGCTGCTGACCGCCTCTGGAAGGTGCTGGCGGCAACAGCAGTGGATGCAGACATATCGTCAGCACCTCGTGCAGTCTGTGCTTGGTGGCGACATCCCAACAGATGCAAAACAATGGAAATTTCCACCATGGAAGTTTCCTACACTACATGAATAAAATGAAAATAAAAATGCAAATATTGTATTTATGGATGGTGATGGAAATTATTTAGATTGAAATTCAGAGACTGCCATGTGTAGGCCTGATGGCTCCTTGCAGCACTAACAACCTGACTACTGAGTCCATTCCATTCATCCATCTTCCTCTCTCTCTCTCTCTTGTAGACCTAATTTTGTCAACCTATAATCCACCATTTCTTTTTCTATCCTGATTACTGATCCTGAAAACTTCGTTTACGTTACTCGTGTTATATCCCCGTACCTGTCAGTGATGTGATTAAGTGATATGATAGAAGTGTTTAAAATATCATTAGTATGGTGATGTGGGTGCTGGGAGGCGCTGTGTGTGGGCGGCGGGTAGTTGGCTGGGGCGGAGGCGGGGGCGGGGGCTGGTGAAGGCAGAGCGGCCCCCTCGTCAGCCTCCCGCCCCGCCCTCCACACTTTCGGGAGTAGTTAGCTGCACGCGGGAAGATATAAACAACAAAAGTAATTGAAAAGTTATAATTTGTTTTCTTGCTAAAAATTCTGTGAATTAATGAGGATGAGAGTAATTATGGAAATGATGACGGGAACTTTTACCACCACCACCACCACCACCACCACCACCATCACCACCGCCAAGATTACAAATGAAGAGTAGATACCAGGAGATTGGTTGGTCAATAACTACGGTACCTGCTTAACTATTAGTAAACCAAGTGTGGAGAACATGATGAAACAAAAGACTCCTCCCCTCCACTTTACTTTCCAATTAATGAGAACCACACCACCCATCCATCCATCTCCTTCCTCCTTGACCTCACCCTCCCTATCATCTCCCACCCTTCTCATCTTTCACTTCTTTACTCATCACAACCAGATCTTTCTGATTTTATCTCCTCTTTTGGCCCCACATATCCCCTCCCAGCCATTCTCTTTTTATCCATTAACCTTCTGCAATCATTTTAATTTTGTTTTTAGTTTTTCCTCAATCTTAAATTCTTTGATTGCCTGAAAATGTAAGTTATTAGGTTTTTGTAAGGAGACGGTCAGCATATCAGAGGTCGTGACATTGAGGTAAAACACTAAACACAGTAGTAGTATTAAGTGCAGTGATGTGTTTGTCATCACTGTTTATTGTTCTCTCTCAATATTAAGTCCTTTGTTCTGGGAATCCACCAATTGTCAAGTATTGTAAGGACTATCATTGAGAGTGAAGGAAAAGCACTAAATTCAGTGGTATTAATTGCAGTGGGTGTGTTTATTTTTAGTTTATCGTTTTCTCCCAATCTCAAGTCCATTGATCTGAGGTCTTAGATTCTATAATATCATCGTATCAGGAAATTTAACAGCAACTCGCAAAACACACTGGAATCAAGGCTTGCAAGTTACAACACTCCTGACTAAGACTTTACCAAATGCAAAACGAGACCAGTGAAATTTAATAGTAAAGAATGAAAAATAAATAAATAAATAAATAAAGCTGTCAAACTAATACAAGTGGGTACTGAAGTTTACAAGAATCCTAACCGAGACTTTATTAAATACAAAAACGAAATCTTTGATAATCTATAGTGAAGAATAAAAATAAAGATTCAGGAGGGGCGTTCTTGGAGGAGGGCGGTAATCGGCGAGGCAGTAATGATAAGATGTGATCACGGCACCTCGTGTCTGGGAGGTGCTGATGCCAAGCTTCATGACTGCTTCATGACTGCTCCTGATAATGCCCAGCTGCTTCATTTAGCCGTGACGCACACAACTTGTCTTACTATTTTTCCTCTTCCTCTTATTCCTTTTTTTTAAATTTTTTTTTGTGTGCTGTTCCATTTTCTTCTTTTTCTTCTTCTTCTTCTTCTTCTTCTTTTTTTTCTTTTTTTTCTTCTTCTTTCTCTTCCTCCTCTTCTATTACCCTGTCTGTCACTAACAGTGACTGTAGAATACGAGTAGTTACCTAAACATAGGAACAGCGTTTTGCTGTGTGGTCTTCCTGTGTATTCGTCGTCCTCCTCTCTGCCCTCTTCGTCCTACTTGTTTCCATTAGAAGGAGGAGGCAGCAGGCACCTGTCGAAACGATAATTACTCCCAGTGAGGTCTAAAGCACTGGATGAGGGGGTGCTATGAACTTATCATTAAGGCCAGCTGTGACCTCACTGAACGTTTCCCTTTGTGTCTCACAACACAAGGGGGCAGTCACAGCCTGCCCTCTAAAGACAACTCTCTTCCTCCACACAAAACTACAAGCAACCAATTGCACACACAACCTTCACTCAAAATTCAAAATTATCATGGCGACTCCTACACCAGCCTCAGAGTCCCCATCTGGGGAGGTGAACAGAAATGTCCCCAGGTCAAACTGCTCTTCTGGTATCGACCCTAAGTGTCTTGACACCCCCTTCAACTTTTCATTAACTTCTGCAATATTCGCGGCCTTATATCTAATTTTCAATCTGTAGAACACCACCTCTCTTCTACTAAACCTCATCTTCTATTCCTCAATAAAACACAGGTGTCTGAAGCAACTGACAGCACGCCCTGTTCTGTTCCCTTATACTTTCTCTATCCTCATGTTCAATCCAAAACTGGACTTAACCTGCTCTCGTGCCCACGCTTTTAAATCTTCCGAGTTTTCCACCATCTCGCTACGAGTCACTCTCAAACTAATCTTTTTATGTGCTGTATACCTCTCACCTAACTCCTCTGACTATGAGAAATTCTTTGACTACTTAACTTTCAAAGTGGAGCAAATTCTGGCTCTTTCCTTTTGCGGAGATTTCCATCCTTGGAGACTTCAATGTTCACCACCAGCTTTGGCTTTCCTCCCCCTTCACTGATCATCCTGGTGAACTGGCCTTCAGCTTCGCTATCCTCCACAACATAGAGCAATTGGTGCAACAACCTACTCGTATTCCTGACCGTCTTGAAGATACGCCCAACATTCTTGACCTTTTCCTGACCTCTAATCCTTCTGCTTATGCTGTCACCCTCTCTTCTCCGTTGGGCTCCTTGGATCACAATCTCATATCTGTATCTTGTCCTATCGCTCCAATTCCTCCTCAGGATCCCCCTAAACGGAGGTGCCTCTGGCATCTTGCCTCTGCTAGCTAGGAGGAACCTGAGGAGCTATTTTGCTGTTTTTTCTTGGAATGATTACTGCTTCCGTGTCAGAGACCCGTCTTTGTGTGCTGAGCGCACAACAGAGGTGATAGTGTCTTTTTTATTTTTTTTTATGTAGGAGGGACACTGACCAAGGGCAACAAAAATCCGATAAAAAAAAAAAAAATGCCCACTGAAATGCCAGTCCCATAAAAAGGATCCAAAGCGGTAGTCAAAAATTGAGGGATAAGTGTCTTGAAACCTCTCTTTTGAAGGAAATCAAGTCATAGGAAGGTGGAAATACAGAAGCAGGCAGGGAGTTCCAGAGTTTACCAGAGAAAGGGATGAATGATTGAGACTGGTTAACTCTTGCGTTAGAAAGGTGGACAGAATAGGGGTGAGAAAAAGAAAAAAATCTTGTGCAGCGAGGCCGCGGGAGGAGGGGAGGCATGCAGTTAGCAAGATCAGAAGAGCAGTTAGCATGATAATAGCGGTAGAAGACAGCTAGAGATGCAACATTGCGGCGATGAGAGAGAGGCTGAAGAGAGTCAGTTAGAGGAGAGGAGTTGATGAAACGAAAAGCTTTTGATTCCACCCTGTCTAGAAGAGCAGTATGAGTCGAACCCCCCAGACATGTGAAGCATACTCCATACATGGACGGATAAGGCACTTGTACAGAGTTAGTAGCTGGGGGATGAGAAAAACTAGCGGAGACGTCTCAGAACGTCTAACTTCATAGAAGCTGTTTTAGCTAGATATGAGATGTGAAGTTTCCAGTTCAGATTATAAGTAAACGACAGACCGAGGATGTTCAGTGTAGAAGAGGGGGACAGTTGAGTGTCATTGAAGAAGAGGGGATAGTTGTCTGGAAGGTTGTGTCGAGTTGATAGATGGAGGAATTGAGTTTTTGAGGCATTGAACAATACCAGGTTTGCTCTGCCCCAATCAGAAATTTTAGAAAGATCAGAAGTCAAGCGTTCTGTGGCTTCCTGCCTGAAATGTTTACATCCTGAAGGGTTGAACGTCTATGAAAAGATGTGAAAAAGTGCAGGGTGGTATCACCAGCGTAGGAGTGGATAGGACAAGAAGTTTGGTTTAGAAGATCATTAATGAATAATAAGAAGAGAGTGGGTGACAGGACAGAACCCTGAGGAACACCACTGTTAATAGATTTAGGAGAAGAACAGTGACCGTCTACCACAGCAGCAATAGAACGGTCAGAAAGGAAACTTGAGATGAAGTTACAGAGAGAAGGATAGAAGCCATAGGAGGGTAGTTTGGAAATCAAAGCTTTGTGGCAGACTCTATCAAAAGCTTTTGATATGTCCAAGGCAACAGCAAAAGTTTGATGTTGACAGACAGAGCTGAAAGAGTTTGACTAGGCAAGGCGCAAACACGGATTCACAGTTTCGGAGAACAATAGGAGGGACCCCATCAGGTTCATAAGCCTTCCGAGGGTTTAGGACAGCAAGGGCATGGAAAACATAATTGTGAAGAATTTTAATAGGTAGCATGAAGTAGTCAGAGGGTGGAGGAGAGGGAGGAACAAGCCCAGAATCGTCCAAGGTAGAGTTTTTAGCAAAGGTTTGAGCGAAGAGTTGAGCTTTAGAAATAGATGTGATAGCAGTGGTGCCATCTGGTTGAAATAAAGGAGGGAAAGAAGAAGAAGCAAAGTTATTTGAGATATTTTTGGCTAGATGCCAGAAGCCACGAGGGGAGTTACATCTTGAGAGGTTCTGACACTTTCTGTTAATGAAGGAGTTTTTGGCTAGTTGGAGAACAGACTTGGCATGGTTCCGGGCAGAAATATAAAGTGCATGAGATTCTGGTGATGGAAGCTTTTGTGGGTCACTTCTCTATCATGTATAGCACGAGAACAAGCTGTGTTAAACCAAGGTTTTGAAAGTTTAGGTCGAGAAAAAGAGTGAGGAATGTACGCCTCTATGCCAGATATTATCACCTCTGTTATGCGCTCAGCACACAAAGACGGGTCTCTGACACGGAAGCAGTAGTTATTCCAAGGAAAATCAGCATAATACCTCCTCAGGTCCCCCCAACTAGCAGAGGCAAAACGCCAGAGGCACCTTTGCTTAGGGGGATCCTGAGGAGGGATTGGAGCGATAGGACAAGATACAGGGATGAGATTGTGATCGGAGGAGCCCAACGGAGAAAAAAGTGTGACAGCATAAGCAGAAGGATTAGAGGTCAGGAAAAGGTCAAGAATGTTGGGCGTATCTCCAAGACGGTCAGAAATACGAGTATGGTGTTGCACCAATTGCTCTAGATTATGGAGGATAGCAAAGTTGGAGGCTAGTTCACCAGGATGGTCAGTGAAGGGAGAGGAAAGCCAAAGCTGGTGGTGAACATTGAAGTCTCCAAGAATGGAGACCTCTGCAAAAGGGAAGAGGTTCAGAATGTGCTCCACTTTGGAAGTTAAGTAGTCAAAGAATTCCTTATAGTCAGAGGAGTTAGGTGAGAGGTATACAGCACAGATAAATTTAGTTTGAGAGTGACTCTGTAGTCGTAGCCAGATGGTGGAAAACTCGGAAGATTCAAGAGCGTGGGCACGAGAGCAGGTTAAGTCATTGCGCACATAAACTCAACTTCCAGCTTTGGATCGAAAATGAGGATAGAGAAAATAGGAGGGAAGGGAAAAGGGAAAAGGGGCTACTGTCAGTTGGCATGGAGACGTACATTCCTCACTCTTTTTCTCGACCTAAACCTTTAAAACCTTGGTTTAACACAGCCTGTTCTCGTGCTATACATGATAGAGAGGTGGCCCACAAAAGGTACTAAGCCTTCCATCACCAGAATCTCATGCACTTTATATTTCTGCCCGGAACCATGCCAAGTCTGTTCTCCAACTAGCCAAAAACTCCTTCATTAACAAAAAGTGTCAATCTTTCAAGATCTAACTCCTCTCGTCACTTTTGACATCTAGCCAAAAATATCTTCAGTTACTTTGCTTTTTCTTCTTTCCCCCCCTCTATTTCTGCCAGATGGCACCACTGCTATCACATCTATCCCTAAAGCTGAACTCTTCGCTCATACCTTTAATAAAAACTTTACCTTGGACGATTCTTGGTTTGTTCCTCCCTCTCCTCCACCCTCTGACTACTTCATGCTAACTATTAAAGTTCTTTAAAATGATGTTTTCGATGCCCTCGGATAAACCCTTGGAAGGCTTATGGACCTGATGGGGTCCCTCCTGTTGTTCTCCGAAACTGCGCCTCCGTGCTTACAACTTGTCTAGTCAAACTCTTTCAACTCTTGCTGCCAACATCTACCTTTCCTTCTTGCTGGAAGTTTGACTACATTCAGCAGGTTCCTAAAAAGGGTGACCGTTCTAATCCCTCAAACTACCGTCCTATTGCTGTGATTTCCTGCCTATCTAAAGTTTTTGAATTTATCCTCAACAGGAAGATTCTTAAACATCTATCACTTCACAACCTTCCATCTGATCGCCAATATGGATTCCATCAAGGCCGCTCTACTGGTGATCTAGCTCTTCTTATTGAGTCTTGGTCATCCTCTTTTAGAGATTTTAGTGAAACTTTTGCTGTTGTCTTAGACAATAGCTCTGGCACAGAGCTTTGATGTCCAAACTAGCCTCCTAAGGCTTCTATCCTTTTGGCTGTAGCTTTTTCTCAAGTTTCCTTTCTGACCATTCTATTGCTGCTGTGGCAGACGGTCACTGTTCTTCTCCTAAATCAATCAATAACAGTGCTATTCCTCAGGGTTCTGTCCTGTCATTCACTCTCTTCTTCTTATTCATCAATGATGCTCTATACCAAACTTCTTGTCCTATCCACTCCTACGCTGATGATACCCCTCTGCACTGTTCCACGTTTTTTCGTAGACGTCCAATTCTTCAGGAAGTAAACAGTTCACGCAGGGAAGCCACACAATACCTGACTTCTGATTTCTCTAAAATTTCTGATTGGGGCAGAGCAAACCTGGTATTGTTCAATGCCTCAAAAACTCAATTCTTCTCCTCCTCCATCTCCTCCTCCTTTTGCTCTTCCTTCTCGGCCTGCATGGTGGTGGTGTGCTCTCACATTCGCAGGGGCAGCTTGAGTATGAAAAGCTTGAAAAAATATACGCGGCGCTTCGTGCATAGCAAGGATTGTGGTCCTGCGCGCTAGCCGAGTTTTAATGTTGCCTGAGCCTCCTGCGCCCCGAGCTCTCCTGGCGCTGGGGACTATTTGTCTGGCGCTGCGGTGAGGGAGTGTATCGGTTGTGGTATTGTCGAGGGTATGTTGTGGAGACGATGTTGAATGGACAGGGTGCAGAGAAGTACGGTAGGAATGGCTGGGGGTGTGTTGTGTGAAATATGCGATTTAAAATGATAGATTACGAGTCTCAGTAGATATTGCTGGGATATGTAGTATATATGTCGGTGAAAGGCAAGTCAGGACTCTCAAAGGTAATAGTTGTGGGGGGTTAGAGGAGGCCATATTGTGCAAGTGGCGGTGGCAGAGGAGCAGCGCCAGGGTTCCGACACACTTCTTTTTCGTGAAGCTTTTCCCATCAGGCGTGTGACACACTCTTACTGGAGCAGCTGTGTGATGCTGGCGTGGCCCTCTCATTGCACCTTACACACACATACACACACACACACCACTTAGAAAAATATATCCTTGACAAAATTTTCTATAGAGAAGTGGCCCACAAAAGGTACTTAAGCCTTCCATCACCAGAATCTCATGCACTTTATATTTTTACCCGGAACCATGCCAACTAGCCAAAAACTCCTTCATTAATAGAAAGTGTCAAAATCTGTCAAGATCTAACTCCCCTCGTGACTTCTGGCAGTTAGCCAAAAACATGTATAATAACTTTGCTTCTTCTTTCCCTTCTTTATTTCAACCAGATGGCACCACTGCTATCACATCTATCTCTAAAGCTGAACTCTTCGCTCAAACCTTTGCCAAAAAACTCTACCTTGGATGATTCAAGGCTTGTTCCTCCTTCTCCTCCACTAGCGTAGACATGACAAAGGTGACTGTCAGTATACACTGGACATGACACACTGAGCCAGCTGGTACAGTTTTGGCTTTAAACGTTATAATAATACTCTGCTACTCTGTTTACAAGTGATAATACAACCTCTCGTTCCTCAGACTGTTCTTGTCATGTAACAGCTTCAAACCAAATCCTGAAATACTAAACAAACATGAACCACCTCTGCTATCAAGTAGTCAGCATTGTGAAGGGATGTAGAGTTCCTTACCTCACTAAATAATACTTCTTTCTGATCCAATCTGTCTGTCTGTCTGTCTGCTGCCATGGCTTGACCTGCTCTTCTTTCATCTGTAGTTTCCATTCTGTCTGCCGTCTCCCTGCATCCTCTTCTCCACCACACCATCCTCTCTTGTGTGTCTGCTGCCACTGTCTGTCTAGAAAAAATATTTTCTGCCAAACCTTGAACTACTGCAACATGAACCACCTGTGGTCTAATCTTTCTCCAGCATTTCTTCTGCCCACTGTCACTGTCTGAACCATTCACTTAACACACCATCCTTTCTGCCAGTCATTCCCCTCTGATGCTCTTCTCTTTCTCCCTCTCTCAGCGTGGTGGCAGCACAAGCCTCGGCACTCCCTGGTACCACGGCAGGTGTCAGTGAGGCAGGCAGGTGTTGGTTCAAGTCCTGGCCGTGTCACTTCGCTGCTGTATTGTTTTGTGCAGCGGATGATGCTACGTTTCTCATCACTTAAGAGTTTATTTTAGCTTGACGTTATTTGTGTTGGTAAGGCATTTCCATTATATAGCGGTAGATATTCTGGGAAATAAGGAATTAACAATACTAAGACATGCTTGAACAACACTCACCAGTGTGTAAGACTTGTCAGGGAGTGGCTGTAGTGGCTTCACTTGAAGCACGACCATGTTCTCCTCAACCCTTGGAAAGAGAACAATTTATTTGAAATGGAAATACAAAGGTATTGGGAAAAATACAAAGGAGTTGGGAAAAAATCTGAGACGCTGCAAAGTGTAACTGACAGTGTACGCGTCGTCATCAAGAGGAGGGGCTATGCAATGAAATAGTAAGACACTCATGAAGGCATTCATAGTATCTTTTCTCAAAGGAAGTGTATGTCGTGTGTGTAAACAACGTCAGGCGCGCAGACATTTTTTGCATCAAGGGGGCTGTACGATCCGGACATGGTTTTTTCTCTTTTATAATTTTCCGCATTTTTCCGCTTCTTTTGATATATGTAACGTTTTGATTAAAAAAAAATAAAATTCCCCTTATGTATATGAAATTCCACGGCTTCGCCCGCCGCGAGACATGTATGACAATTTTTTTTTTTCCATTTTTTTCCTTTTTCCCATATTTTTTTTCTTCTGACATACCCGTTCTTCTTTAGTTTTCTATGAATATCTACGGTTCTCTTGGTGCGTACAACATTAGAGAGCACGAAATTTTAGCCCTAATTATTTTCTCAAATTTATATACGAAAAGTAATTTTTTTTTTTCGTAAATCCACCAAATAGTCAATGCATCTGCATTAGATATTTTTTGCATTAATATTTTATTTATTTTTAAACAGTTAAACACTGGTTTTTACTTAGAAATATGGCGAAACATAACAAAAATTGTTTTCATCCGCCTTCCCCCCCTCCCCGGTAATTAAGAGTGAAATCATGAATCGCTTTAGGCCTATGTACAAAACCAATCGGAGTAACTAAATTTAACTATGTCTGGTTTTTCAACATATTCTGATGTATATATCATGTGAATTTCAAGTCCTTAGCTGCAATAGGTGAATTATAGTCACCCCTTAAACTTTATGACATAATATCTCAAAATGGCGGATTTTGGCATATAAAAGAAAAAAAATCATCTCCTCCGTTGTTATTGCTGTTACACATATATGGGCTATTGCGGCTTATCAAACTATGAGAGGCGGACAAAGTCTGCTATCGAAATTTTTGTTTGGAGATGATTTTGATTTTTGACAAATATTTAAAAGTTTTTTTTTCATCGAAAAAAAAAAAATCATACAAAAACCGATAGTAGATATTGTTCTCCTATCCTTCCTTATCAAAATGCTTTTTAAATGAAAGAAAATGGTCAATAAATGAGGGAGGCGATACGAGATGAACATAAGTGATTTAACATGGGATTAGCGATCCTTCAACCCCCCTCAAGTGTATGAATAAAGGTGATTAGTTACTTTGATGTGTAAAGACTAAGTTGTAAAGATAAGAATAAATCAGAATAAATTATTTATATGACCTTGTGTCTAGCCAATGTTTGTAGTGTTAAGGTGAAACCACGAGGTGAGGTGACATTAGTAATGGCAAGTGTCTTTGTAAGGTACTCACACCAAAGTTTTCATTTCCTGAAATCAATCAAGGTCTGGTGATAAAAACGGCATTGCATCCTGTGCACTCTACCTTATGCACGCCTTCCTTCCACTCTGGAATGCACATCTTTATATATTGTGCTGCATTCTCACTCACATTTTTCAGTAAAAATAAATAAATAAATAAATAGCAATCACAACAAAAAAACATGACCAAAAAAAAAAAATCTACAAACATGTGTGAAGTACTCTTCTCTGTTAACCTCCAAGATAATCACAGAACTGGTCTTCAGTAAAAAAAAAAAAAAAAAAGAAATGAAAGAAAGATAAACACCATCACTCACGTAGAGGACAGCGTTACAAAAAAAAAAAAAAATATCCGCAGACCGAGGAGAGTTCCTATCTATAGCAGGTGACTCCTAACTAAACTAGCTAGCTAACCAAAACCAAGCATCTTGGAAGTGCTTATCTGGGTTCTTGCGGCTGGATGATGTCCAAGTAGCAGTCGGGGGTAGGTGGGTGTCCGGGTGAGGTGGATGGTTGAGTGTAGGCGACCACGTGGCCTTCGCTAGCTAGCAGCAGGAGTCAAGGTGGTGGTGATATGTATTTCTGGAGTCTGCAGGACTATGCCTGGCGTCCTCCACGACCTTGTGGAGTTGTATGGGGTCACCTCGCCACTTCCGGGATGGCCTGGGGTAGTTATCTCGTCACCTAACAGTCCACTTCTGGTTCTTCATCACAATTGTTAGGGGTAGTTGGTGGGTCACCTGCAATAGAAGTAGTAGTAGTAGTAGTAGTACTGGTGGTGGTGGCAGTAATGGTGGTGGTGGTGGTGGTAGTAGTAGTGGTGGCGGTGGTGGTAGTAGTAGTGGTGGTGGTGGTGGTGGTGGTGGTGGTGGTGATAGTAGTGGTGGTGGTGGTGATAGTAGTGGTGGTGGTGGTTATAGTAGTGGTGGTGGTGGTATTAATGGCGGTGGTGGTGGTGGTAGTAGTGGTGATAGTAATGGTGGTGGTGGTGATAATAGTGGTGGTGGTGGTATTAATGGTGGTGGTGGTGGTATTAGTGCTGGTGGTGGTAGTAGTAGTAGTAGTAGTAGTAGTAGTAGTAGTAGTAGTAGTAGTAGTAGTAGTAGTAGTAGTAGTAGTAGTAGTAGTAGCAGTAGTAGTGGTGGTGGTGGTAGCAGTGTTAGTAGTAGTAGTAGTAGTAGTAGTAGTAGTAGTAGTAGTAGTAGTAGTAGTAGTAGTAGTAGTAGTAGTGGTGGTGGTGGTGGTGGTGGTGGTGGTGGTGGTACTAGTAGTAGTAGTAGTAGTAGTAGTAGTAGTAGTAGTAGTAGTAGTAGTAGTAGTAGTAGTAGTGGTGGTGGTGGTAGTGGTGGTGGTGGTGGTGGTGGTAGCTGTGTTAGTAGTAGTAGTAGTAGTAGTAGTAGTAGTAGTAGTAGTAGTAGTAGTAGTAGATCAAACAAAATTTTCTGAAAAAAAAAGACGGTCAGACCGACAGACAAACCCTAAATATCCCCCTCTCTCTCTCTCTCTCTCTCTCTCTCTCTCTCTCTCTCTCTCTCTCTCTCCTAACATCAGGGTTGGAAAAGTAATTTTTTTCGTTATATATATATATATATATATATATATATATATATATATATATATATATATATATATATATATATATATATATATATATATATATATATATATATATATATATATATATATATATATATATATATATATATATATATATATATATATATATATATATATATATATATATATATATATATATATATAGTGATTTATTTAAATCAGATTTTTTTTTTTTTCATTTACGATTGTTTGTAGTGATTATGTTTTGTGTGTTGTGAGACCATGTTGTTGTAGTGAACTTGGCCAGTGTTGATGAATGGTCAGCCTACTACTGGCCACTGTGTAAAACTGGCAAGTTGCATGACCAGGTGACATTTGCACCTCTTTTGGGAACAGTAGTAGTCAGTTCCTTCCTGCTCTTCACTAAGTATCATGCAAAGAACTCACTGTCAGTGAAGGAATTCCATGCAGCTCCAGTTATTTCTCCCACCACATGATCTCCAGCACACAATAAACAATAAACAATGGAAGTCAGTCTCTCTCTCTCTCTCTCTCTCTCTCTCTCTCTCTCTCTCTCTCTCTGGGAGGTAAGAGATCACCTCATTTCCTTGTTGGATTGCAAGGTCACTCTTGAAGAGCGGGGAAAAGGTGCAGAGGGCGCTGTCAAATCTTTAGTGTGACTAAGGGCGAGTAAGTGCAGCTTGAGAAGATAGGAGAGTGAAGTGTGTATGTGATCAGTGTGATGGCAAGATACATGTATGCCTCCCATGTTTTGAAAGAAAGCACTCTCTTCATCAATAATGACCTTCACACATTTGCTACAATCATTTCTCGAGTCACTGTTTTTCACTACAGAAGGAATGAAGCAGCTGTTTATATGAATGTTCAAGGATAAAGCTTTTTCTATGTGCAGCTACAAACAGGACATAGGCTTTCATTTGTTGCAGGAAAAGTTCTCCTTTGTACAAGATATGATGAGTAATAATTTCAATAAGAGTAGGTAAAAATGTTATGTTGTTTTGCAATCACAGATTTACTTTATAATAAAAGAATATATAGATGACAGTTGTTAAGGATACTACATCTACATGTTGAGCCGTGACTGAGACAAGTTTTATTATTACCATTTAGAGTTCCATCTTTGTATTTTGACCAGTTACAATGTCACTTAACAAAAGATATTCTTTCATTATTTTACCATTATTATTTTTCCTTCACATTAAAAATAGTAATAATTAATAATCAACATTTGTTTAAAAGATCTGCGTTTCATTTTTGCCCCTTATTTTGTGGAATTTATTGTTAAAAAAAAATAATAAATAGGAAGAAAAGTGATAAATGTTCGGCAACTTTGAATAGTTTGAAATGTAACGGCGGTGGTGCGTGTGGCGCCTAACGTGTTAAATACTACAGATTTTACTCTCAATATAACACCATTATATATATATATATATATATATATATATATATATATATATATATATATATATATATATATATATATATATATATATATATATATATATATATTTTTTTTTTTCTTCACCGTAGTCTTTCTAACGTCCAAATCCGTCACCTACCCACTCCCCCCCCTCCTCTCTCTCTCTCTCTCTCTCTCTCTCTCTCTCTCTCTCTCTCTCTCTCTCTCTCTCTCTCTCTCTCAATGTCCCTAGAAGTTACAAACCTTCAATTCTCTCCACCCTAATCTTTCTCCCGTTCAAATCCGTCACCTACTCACTCCCCTCTCACTCTCTCACTCTCACCTTGGCCTCGTACAGGTCCTCCACTTCGGGCCTGTTGTTCTTGAGTTGTTCTTCACAGTCCTCTCAAAGTTCTTTCAGTGAGTCTGAGTTTTGCTTCATATTATACTTGCAACTTCCTCTCAGGCTCAGATATCTCCAGTTGTTTGCGCTTCTTCGTTTCTGTCACCTCCTGCAAGAACACTCGCAGTGGTAGTGGCGGTGGTGGTGGTGGTGGTAGAGAGGGGGTGCAGCATAATCAATTGCTGCCTCACAAAAACACACCATTATCACATCTTTTCTTTACACTTTTTCATTCATTTTTGTTTCAGCGGTGCATTTTTACCGCAGATTTTCTTTTCATCGGTATTTTCTTTTGTTTTTCTTTCTCACTTTCCCGTTATTTTGTTTACCTTGGTTTCTCTTTCGTCTTAGATTGACTACCATTCTGTCTATATATTATAAGAAATATATATATATATATATATATATATATATATATATATATATATATATATATATATATATATATATATATATATATATATATATATATATATATACACACACACACACACACACACACACACACACAATAAAATAAAATAATAAAGTAAACAATTTTCCTCCACGTGAAAAATAAAATAAATAATAAACGACCCATTACAAAGCCACACTATTTAAACTCTCAGAAACCACAATGACCAGAAATCCTCTTTACGACGCCAGTACTTCACTCAGGCATTAAAAACCAGCACCGCATCACTTTTCTCTCGCTTTCTTTTCTACACTACCAGCGTGACGCCCTCCACGTCCCTGCCAGCCACGCCAACCACTTCACACACATTAGAAAAACTGACTGAACAACACAACTCCACTCGTCTGCAGAGAGAGAGAGAGAGAGAGAGAGAGAGAGAGAGAGAGAGAGAGAGAGAGAGAGAGAGAGAGAGATAGGGAGGGGGGGGGGTAAATTGAGGGCAGGGAAAGAACGAAGGAGCGAAGGGTCAGCCAGTCAGATGCGCCCTGGGGACAGTGGTGGTGGTGGTAACAGGCAACCCTCACATCCCTTGCCACCACCACCACCACCAATCACCACTTTTCATCACCTTCAAGCTGCCATCGCATACGTATTGCCTTCATTCCCTATTACGTTACAGATATGACACCTAAATACTACTAAAGCCACAACCACCACCACCACCACCTCACCAGTCCATTAATAAATAAAACCAATATTTCCCTTTCATGTATTTTATCTACGTAATGAAACAGCGGCGGGAAGCATCATGTAGACAGACAGACACAGATTGGTCTTTCCACCAGTCCTTCATCAACAGACTGACTGACTGACTGAGTGATTGAAAGACGGACAGACAGACAGGTGGTGTACTCGTATTTATCTGCTCAGCTTCTCAACTTATTTAACTGCAACCTCAATCATATAACTTTCATCATCAGAAAGTCAGGAAAGTTAAAATATTGCCTCATTTGCTGTCGATATTTCTCTCTCTCTCTCTCTCTCTCTCTCTCTCTTTGACGTCACATCACACAGGTCATATAGATGAAATTGTTGAAATATACACATTTCCCAATAGAGTTAATTTTCTATTGTAAGTTTACATAAATAGTCCAATAATATTATTCAAAACCTTTCATTACGTGTGGAGCTTCAGTCTCAAATAAAAACCATTATATATTGACTCAAATAAGGCAACACTCACCTGGGACACGAGGAGCAGGGGAGAGCAGGCAAGGAAGAGCGGGGAGAGGGAGGCAGGCAGGCGAAGGGAGCAGGGAGGGGAGGGGAGAGAAGGAAGGCTGAAGCAGGGAGGTGAAACAAACGAACGAGTGACTTCAGCTTGCTGATTATAGGAGTATATACACACACACACACACACACACGACCATCTCTCTATAAACCCTGACAACTGTAGCATCACCATCACCACTACCACCGCCACCACCACCACACCACCACTCCCAACTACTACCACCACCACCACCACCCCAACCCTCAACCACACCCAACAACCGCAACATCGTTACGTCCGCTACCCCCACCACAATTACACAACCACCACCATCCCAACAACCACAACCACCTTTACCACAAACCAGTCACGTTCACCATCACTACCAACACCCCCTACAACCCCCCAGGCTACCATTTACACCCCCCCCTTTGCAACTACCACTACCATCACCTGCCGATCACGTCCATCATTCTAGTCATCCAAACCACTTCCATCCTCTACAACCACACACACACACACACACCAAACACCACCACAACCACCACCTCCAACCCAGTCACGTCCGCTATAGCCACCTCCACTTCCCCCTTCCACCATCCTACTCTCCACATCTCTCTTCCACTATCCACTCCTCCCTATCCACCACCAGGCCATACTCACATCCACCTCTCCCTTCACACCGCATTCCACCACAACATGCCCGCCGAGGACAGACGCAACACCGCTTCATGGCCGTAACACAAACGGAGACCCATCACGTCAGTGGGCGCAGGGCGAATGGCTGAGGAGACGGCGAGGAGAGAGTATCACGTGACTTGAATACTTGGTGATGATTGGTCGAGGCTGTGCTGAGGTAATTTTCATTAAGAACAGAGCCACACTCGTACTACTACTTGGAATGATACAAAATAATAGAATCACGGTTATATTAGCAGTAAAAGACACTTAGCAATACACTGTGAGGCAAGAAGTAAGGATAAATGAAGGATACGTGAGCTTTACGAAGAGTAAGAAAGAAAACGGAAAAAAAGAACGCTCTGGCAAACGGGAAGCAGGCCACCACCACAGCCCTCGTATTTATTGAGGCTTATAATATTATAGACTTGAGATAGCGACTTGTGACTAATGAAATAAAGTAATACATGTAGTGCGGATGTTTTCACCAGTGAGAGAGACTGTAACAAGGCAGTCTCAGGTATCATAAATGCACTTGTTTTTCATGAAGCAAGGTTATGTGCCTGTATTCTGAAAAGCTTTGCTCTCTCACCAGACTATTTTCAAAGGCCACAGAGATAATTACCCGGGTTTTCAAGACTGCTTCTCCCGTTGATGCTGTAGAGACCTTACCATTCTGTCACTAGAACCGTAGAAACACTCTTAAAACTCGTATAATTTCAACTACAGCCTCTTGAAAGTAGTCCGGTTGCGGGCAGAAATGTTTCACGATACTGTGTATTGTGAAACATTTCTTTTGACACTTTTGTTAAAAATATAGATAAGGAAACTGATTCATTAAGTAGGGAGCCGTCTTTACACACACACACACACACACTGTTATCTTTACGCGTTCACTGTCAATTCATTCACTACTACTAACAATTTCCTAACTCCATGCAATCATCACCTATTACTAGTAAGAATAAAGTTAACATTATCGTCATTACTATTGTTTTCATCATCTTCCTCTTATTATTATTATTATTATTATTATTATTATTATTATTATGTTTACGAGACTATTCGTTTACAGCAGGGTCTAAGAGTGTGTGATGCCGGACTGGTATATAGACAAATAGATTCATAGATATAGACATATTATTACTACTATTATTATCATTCCTGCTGCTACTGCTACTACTACTACTACTTCTACTACTTCCACCATTGTTTGGCGTAGGGTGTAATTCCCTCCTCATCATTAGAGACACCCACGGAACAATAGGAAGACAGCGAAGGAAGACCCGAGTGTTGAGCCAAACGTGATCAAGCGAAGGGGAAAGAAGAGCAAGACGTGTGTTTATTAATGCCACTTGTCAATATTCGCTGCTTCCTGATCTGCTGCCACTCTTCCCTCTCACCTCCTGCCACTCATCCCTCTCATCTCATCTCATGCGGGACTCTCCATGGAAATTATCACTTTCCTGCTCAAAGACACTTGTGCTCATTGTTAATACGTATCTCTCTCTCTCTCTCTCTCTCTCTCTCTCTCTCTCTCTCTCTCTCTCTCTCTCTCTCTCTCTCTCTCTCACTGCGATACACTTAAACAAGGGAGTTGGTTGTGTTTAGCCATAAAGCATATCAATGTACTTTTTTATCCTTTGATTTTTTTTTTTTGTAGTATATCGGTATAAATATAATACAAGTCTTCAGATGGTGTGCTTCATCTTTATTTTTTATGTGTATTTTCTTCGGTGCGTTTACTTTTTTTTTTTTTCAGCCCAACATTGTGAGCGATTGAACAATATCGAACAAAGGCGTTTGTGTTAAGTCTTGTTATGGTACGGTACTAAACCCTTCCCAATCTTTCCTATTCTTCCTCTTCGATTCTCCTTCATTCATCTTCTCTCCCTTTCTCTTGTCCTCCTGTAGGGCTCCTTGTCATTAGTTATCGAGCACTATCAAACTTGCTATCTTTCTTTTCTGTCCTTGGCCATCATTGTTGCTGCCGCCACAAAAACCACCACCACCACCCACCACCACCACCACTCTACCAACCTACTCTGTCAAAGTAAATGACAATTCATCAGTCTGCTAGACCTGTTTTCATTATTCCATCCACTCCCCCGAAAAAAAAAAAAATAAAAATAAATAAAGATAAATAAATAAATAAAATGCAACACCGCCTCTGAAGCCCATAGTACATTATATTATCATTATCACTATAATAATCATCATCAGCAGCAGCAATAACAGCAACGACAACATATGCAAAATCAACACAAATACGTAGGTACTTAAACTAGTGCTGCTCAAAAAAAAAAAAATAAATAAATAAATAAATCCTTCCCTTATCTTCTTCCCACCGCCTCTCTCCACCTCCTCCTGTCACAAAAACACAGGCGTAGGAGTAGCCGTGTCCAGCAAAACACACATCATTCTTCAAGGTTCCTCTTTCTCTTGTTATTTCTTGTCTATATATTTGTCATCCTCCTCTTTCTTATACCCCGTTTCTTCTTCCTAATCCTCTTCTCCTTATTTCTTGTTTCTACCTTTGTCATCTTCCTCTTCATTATACTCCGTTTCTTCTTCCTTCTCCTGCTCATGTTATTTCTTGTCTCTATCCTCATCACCATCTTGTTTCTTATACCCCGTTTCTTCTTCTTCCTCCTCCTCTTGTTTCTTGTGTCTATCCACGCTTTTCTTATTAGCCATTCTTTTTTTTACGAGTATTGCGTCTTACAGTTTCTGGCTCTTAACACCACCACCATTACCACAACACTCACCATTAACACCTCCTCCTCCTCCTCCTCCTCTTCCTTCGCCCTTTGTTATCCTGCGTCTCTGGATCAGGTAGTGTAGTTTTTCACATACAAACTTCTCCTTAAGGATCAGCTTATGTACAGATGCTTGCTCTTCCGTAGTATTCTTTTGTGTTTCTCCTTTTCCTCTTCCTCTTCCGCAACCAGGACAAAGAAAATAGGTACACATGTGAATTATCAAGAGGCAAGAGCATGTAACTTCCTTTAACTTCCTTTCTGTCTCCACATATTCTTTATTTTTTTCTTCCTACTCCTCCTCCTTGCCCTCCCTTTCTCCTCATGCTCTTATTAATGTGTAATCCTTAACTAACTAAAGGGAATAGACAGGAGTGATATAAAAGGTTTAGAAGAATAAAGACTAGTTTGGGTGAAAGGATGAAATACAGTAGTAGGGATGAAAGATGGCAGGCGGTAGTGTCCTTCTTTTCTTTTCATGTTAACGTGACTTTTTATCTCTTCCTTCAGTACCACATTCAGTATCTTCCACATCTCGTGCCCTTCCCTTTTCCTTCTTTTTCCTTACACTCTCCTTCACTCTTAATCTCCTCTTCTTCCCTCCATCTTATCCTACCGCTCCTATCTCTCTCTCTTTTCCTCATCCACCACCACTACCACACCATTGAGATAAAAGTTTCCCTCTAACCGAGGATAAGACGTGACCGGAACACTGAACAGCGATTCAACACTGGCAACATCCGTGCCGAGACTCCACTCCACCGATGGACGCGAGGGAAGAAGGGTCAAACGAGGATGGTCATGTATTGTTGAGATTGTACACAGTGACTGACTGTATACCGGCAGCAAAGGTTAGTGACTGCAATAACGAGATCAACACCAAGACAACTGTATTATTTTCTCGTATTCTTGAGTGCTTTGTTTTCTCATTATGACTGTTTTATAAACTTGATGATGAAGTCTTTGTTACATTAATACTAGCGTCATTGGAAACGCTTTAAAAAAATATAACTTAAACTAGAAACACATGAATGTGTTTGAGACGGAGCGGTGAAATGTTTGAGAATACGGACCTTAGTAGACAAAAGACCTACATTGTTTATTACATAAGCATAAAAAAAAAAAAAATGCTCTCTGAAAAGTTAATAGAAAAGAGTTTGTAGATTTAGTTACAGGGATTATTTAATTCCACTCTCTTGAAACAATTTAAGTCACAGGAAAATGGAAAACATCATTAAGCACAATTGTAAACTTAACAAATGACAAAAATAAACATTATCGGTGTTTATTTTGAGTGAGATGGACACACAAAGAATTATGTTGCACTGCACAGTAACTAAGAATAACAACCCTGAGTTTACACGCTCAGAGATTCATGACAAGACCTTCCAGACATCATAAGGTTATTCAGGTATTTAAATATTTAGCAATTCTTCATGTATCATAATTCTTTGCATTCTTCATTCTTTAAAGCTTCCTGTAATACTACCGTGGACAGGTAGGGAGAGTGCCGCCTTGCCTCACCCTTTCCTTTGTCGGCATTTCCTCGTTGCCCTCCTTCATAGTGTTTTCTTGATGTATTTTTTGCAATACTCCCATCAATGTTTCTGTCAACCTTCCATCCCTTCCTCCAGTTCCTCGAGTACACGAGGAACGCACTACAGTCTACACTCTGACAGCTGATAACAATATGACGCGTGTCCTTGCACTGAATTAACCCCAGACGATTCTAACACGCAATAATAGAAGTACACAGGCACTAAAAGGCTTGAAAAATTACATCACTCTCTTTGTTGCCTTTCCAGATTACTGTGTAAACTTGAACCACGTTACAGTGACCTTGAGGAGAAGCGAGTATAGTCAAACGAATAACCTCTACTAGTATGAATCAACTCGTGCCTACAAAACTCATCAACTCATTACTCCACACAAGGTGCATTTTGGGGTTGGCTGTCGTGAGGGAGTAGTGCAGAGGTGTGTAAGGCTTGTGTCAGTAATTGCTGTTGGTTAATATACTCCTGGTGAAAGATGAAGGTTGTCTGGTCACTGGGGCTTGTGTGTCATGTAAGGATGTGTCCCCGTGATGAAGGAAGTCCACAAACAGTATGCTGCTGCTAAAGGCTGTAAGGTAAGGACAGTGAGAGGCAATAGTACGTGCAAGGCAATCAATGTGAGCTGCGGTGCTGAGTGACTGAATGATGGACTGATTGACTGGTTGACTGACTGAATGGCTCAATGACTGACTTAGTGACTGGCTGAGTAGCTGATTGACTGACTGACTGGTTGACTGAACAACTAAGTGACTGACTCACTGAATAACTTAAGTAACTGATCATCGACTGAGTAATTAGTTCGCCATACTAATTATTAAATTAATGAATGAGCGAATAAACTATAAGAAAAAAAATGAATAAAGGTACATGGAAAATATTGAAATTAAAGGTGAACCATGGAGAATATTAACTGATTCAAAACTTACACGTAATTATAAAAAAAAAAAAAAATAGCATCTGGAAAACACTGATGAAGAGGATGATTATGGAAGAACGTTAAAGAAAAAAGTCAAAACATAAGAACATAAGAACATAAGAAATATGGGAAGCTGCAAGAAGCGACCAGGCTTACACGTGGCAGTCCCTGTATGAAATATACCTACCTATTTCCATCTATTATCCCCATCCATAAACCTGTCTAATCTTCTCTTAAAGCTCTCTAGTGTCCTAGCACTAACAACATGATTACTGAGTCCGTTCCACTCATCTACCACTCTATTTGAGGACCAATTATTTCCTATCTCCTTCCTAAACCTAATTCTTGAAGCTTGAACCCGTTATTTCTTGTTCTACCCTGGTTGCTGATCCTAAGAATTTTGCTTACCCTTGTTATAACCCTTATACCACTTAAAGACTTCTATCAGGTCCCCTCTTAACCTACGTCTTTCTAAAGACTGTAAATTTAACAACATCAATCTCGCCTCGTAAGGAATACTCCTCATCCCCTGTATCCTTTTAGTCATTCTCCTCTGTACTGATTCTAATAGACCTATATCTTTCCTGTAATGTGGGGACCAGAACTACACAGCGTAATCTAGATGATTACTTCCGGCCTTCTATCTAAACACTCCTAAAAATTTATCCTAGTACCCTATTTGTCCTTTGAGTTCAGAGTTAACTATAACTCCTAAATCTTTCTCGTACCCTGTACCTACCAGAGTTTCGTTGTTTAATGTATACCTACTGTGTGGGTTTCCTCTACCTACGCTAAGTACTTTGCATTTATTGATATTAAATTGCATTTGCCATCTATCCGTCCATTCATTCATTCTATCTAAATCTGCTTGCATGGCGATGGCATCCGATTCTGACCTAATTAATCTACCAATCTTTGTGTCATCCGCAAATTTACTAACATCACTACTAATTCCACTATCCAAGTCATTAATATACATTAGAAATAACAATGGCCCTAATACTGATCCCTGTGGCACCCCACTAATTACATGACCCCACTAAGATTTCGAGCCGTTTATTACAACTCTGTCGCCTGTCACTAAGCCATGACCCTATCAGCCTAATACCTTTCCATCTATCCCGTGTGCCCTAACCTTTCTCAGGAGCCTTTGATGGGGTACCTTGTCAAATGCTTTACTAAAGTCCAGATATAAGATATCATAACTATCACCATTATCTACTGTCTCGTACACTTTACTGTAAAAGCTTAACAAGTTTGTCAGGCAAGACTTCCCCTTCGTGAAGCCATGCTGTGACTGATTTATCAAGTTATGTTTGTCTAAATGTTCCCTAATGTTCCTCGCTATTATTGACTCTAATATTTTACCTACAACCGAAGTTAAGCTGACAGGTTTATAGCTAGACGCTAAAGTTTTATCTCCTTTCTTAAAGATGGGTATTACATTAGCCTGCCTCCACATTACTGGTACCTCACCTGACTCAAGTGATTTCCTAAAGACAGAAACTAACGGCTCACTAATAATCTCTTTGCATTCCTTAAGTACTTTGGGATATATTTCATCAGGTCCTGGTGTCTTGAACTTTTTTAGCCTATCTATCTTCTGTTCCACTATCTCCCTAGTTATATAAATATGTCAGCTTCTCATTCTCTTCTGCTCTAAATACCTGTTCACCATCTGGCATATTCTGCATGTTTTCCTGGGTGAAGACAGTTAAAAAATACTCATTCATAAGTTTACTAATCTCCTCCCCAGAGCTAACCAGCTCCCCATCTGCTGCCTTTAATGGACCTATAGTATCCTTATTCCTCGTCCTGTATACCTGATAAAATGCCTTGGGGTCCGTCTTCGTCTGGCTGGCTACCTTTAATTCTTAATTACCCTTAGCTTTCCTCATTAACTTCCTGACTGTTCTAACTAATTCATTATATTGTGACCTTAAAACTTGTTCACCTCCCCTTAATCTCTTATATACATTTCTCTTACGCCCTATATAATGCTTTAACCTAGCAGTCATCCATTTAAGGTAATTTTTCTGTGATCTTATTGCCCTATACGTGATATTTGCTAACTGACCTGTATGAACTTTACGAAATATTTATACAATTCATGTACATTTACCTCACCTAATCCCCTCATCTCCTCTCCACTCCCTCATCTACTCGCCTTGACCTCACCTCTCTCATTTCAGCATGACCTGACATTCCAACATACTCACACCTATCTCCCCCTCCCTCTCTCCTCCGCCCCTTCCGGACACATCTTCCCTCCTCTTGTCCTACACCCTCACGCCTCACCTCACCTCTCTCATCTTGACTTATCTCTCTGAATTCCGTCCCTGACCTGATCTCACCCTGCATCCGTTGCCAGTCCACTCCTTGGAGGTACCTTTTTAATTCCTCAAAATCTGCTCTCCTAAAGTCAGGTATTTTACTACTGTTTTTGCTTCTAAAAGTTTCTTCCCATTCTAAATTGTACCTAATTTCCCTATGGTCACGGTTACCTAGTTGTCCTCCAACCTCTACCTGCGTGACTGCTTCCTCCCTGTTAGTAAGAATTACATCCAGAATATTATTCCCC
This sequence comes from Scylla paramamosain, assembly GCF_035594125.1. Classification (NCBI taxonomy): domain Eukaryota; kingdom Metazoa; phylum Arthropoda; class Malacostraca; order Decapoda; family Portunidae; genus Scylla; species Scylla paramamosain. The sequence continues at coordinate 12,574,474 of NC_087162.1, read as the reverse complement.
CTTATGGGTTCTACGACTACCTGTTTTAAAAAAAATTATCCTGAATTACCTTAAGAAATTCCTCTGCTTCCTTGTTACCCACCAGTCAGACTCCAGTCGATATTCCTAAAATTAAAATCTCCTACCACACATACCTGACTGTACCTGCCTGCTCTATTTAATTCCTGCCACAGTGAGGTGTTAATTTCCTTTGTACTGGTCGGTGGTCTGTAAACTACCCCCAGTACTACTGAATGCGATCCTTCCTTAATATCTACCCATATCGACTCTGCTTTGTTATCTGTTTTAATTCTACTGTTAATACAACACTGTAATGTGTCCCTAACGTATAATGTGACGTCTCGTGGAACGGACTCAATAATCATGTAGTTAGTGCTAGGACACTAGAGAGCTTTAAGAGAAGATTAGACAAGTTTATGGATGGGGATAACAGATGGAAATAGGTAGGTGTTTCATACAGGGACTGCCACGTGTAAGCCTGGTCGCTTCTTGCAGCTTCCCTTATTTCTTATGTTCTTATGTTATTATGTCTCCTCCTCTCCTGTTTTCCTTGTCTTTATAGAACAATGTATAACCATCTATCTCAACCTCTGGATTAAATACTTTTCCTGACATATCTAACCAAGTTTCAGTTAAAGCAATGATATCAAATTTCTCTACACACGTTATTCCTCTAAGCAAGTCTATTTTATTCAGAATACTTCTACAGTTTGTGTAGTAAACACTTAGGCTATTTCTCACCTTCCCTGAGCTAGCTACTTTTCTAGATTTAACTAATTTGCCCTTCGCCTTCTCCTCACAACCCCCTCTTCTCTCCTGACTAACGAAAAAAAGCGCTGGAGTGCAGTTACCTCCCGCTCGAGTGTTTCGGCCAAAACACGAACACCCTGGCGTGATAAATGCACTCCATCCCTGGCGTACAAGGTGTCCCTGCCGTAGAAAAGGTCCCAGTGATTCGCTAGCCTGCGATTCACTGTAATAGCCCTGGACAGCCACTCAGCACCAACTCCCCTCCTCGGCAAGACACCACATACCACGGGGATCCCTCCCTTGTCCCTAATCCTGTCCATCCATTACTCTTACAATGATTCGCTAGCCTGCGATTCACTGTAATAGCCCTGGACAGCCACTCAGCACCAACTCCCCTCCTTGGCAAGACACCACATACCACGGGGATCCCTCCCTTGTCCCTAATCCTGTCCAAAGCCTGTCGAAACCTCCTGATGAGCTCCTCACTCCTGACCTTACCAAGGTCATTCCCTCCCACATTGAGAAAAACAATGGGCTTGGTCCCATCTTTTTCCAAGCACGTGTCTAGCCTATCAGCTAGACACGCCTTACTAGGTAGATACTCGTGGTGGTGGTAGTGGTGGTGGTGATTAGTTGAGATTGTAGAGATTAAGCAGAGGTGAGGGCGGGAATGAGTTAGGGTGAGGGTACGTGAGTTAGGTTGTAAATTAAAGCATTGAGTTGGGGTGGGTGTAAACCAAATGGTGTGTCCGTGAGGGAGAATTTGTGAGTGAATGAGTGAGTGGGTGAATGAGTGTGAAGGAGTAAGTGGGTGAATGAGTGAATAAGATAAGAATACCATTAAATATCATAAAATGTGAAAATCTACTTCCATTCACAATCTTCAACGAATAATAATCAACATAACGAGCTGCTCAATAACAGCTTTGGTTTGCTACACCAGTTTTCTTCTTTTTCATGGAATGAGTTATTTGAGAATGGCCTTCTGGATTTATTTATTTTTTTATTGAAGACATCTCATGTTTCGGTGCATGAATTGACAGGCAGAGGTGACGCAGCAACCTGTGATTGGTTTGATGTGTGTCGTGTGGTTTGCTCACAAGTTGTTTCTGTTAACAATCGTGGAGAAATGGTAAGCGTTAAAGAAGAGCCAGTGCAAATTGACAAAGAGCGGTTCGCGGGAAGCCGAAGATACAAGAGAGGTAAATTACGGCAAGATCATGTACCAGAATCAAACGACAGCGAGGCTGAGGTGGAAAACAACCCAAACCATGGACGACGAATTGATGGCCCCTGGATATTCGGAGTGAAGAAAGGTGGAGATTGGCGTTATTTTGACGCACACACAAGAAATCGTGAAACACTGGAACACTGCAACTCATCATTCAAAGAGAAGTTACGGAAAATTTTGTTATTGTGGCGAAGGACCAGCATATTCTAATTTAAAGCGTTTAAATCACCATGATCTAACTGTTCACCATCAGCGACATTATGTTGATCCAAACACTACACCACACACTCACACAACTGAAACAAGCTGGCTACACTCAAAAGTTTGCATTTCGAAGAAAAAAAAAAGTAAGAAAAAACATCCTTCCAATCGCACCTTATATCTGCCGGTGTGATAAGAAAAAAACTCTGATGATCTATTTCTTACTTTTTAAAGACCATAATAGCATCTATCAAAAAAAAAAAAAGTAGGTCTACAGATGACAGTTAGTGTACAAGACATGCAAACCTACGTCCACTCATCCTCCCTATCCAGATATGTATCTAATCTTGTAAAGTTCGCTATTAAATAGGCACCACTATTGGATTACTGTTTCTATCTAGTCACACACGAACATCTGCATATTCACGGGCAGCAAACAAGCAAGGTAGACTCAAATACTCCGGAGCAAAGCTGCCTCATTTTGTTTCATTGATCAGCCCACCCTTGCACACTTTCAAACCAAAGCCATTTTTCATTTATCATCGACGATTTTATATTCGGATCAAAATTTAAATGACTTTTGAGAACTTTCGGCCAAAATTCGTTGAGGACCGTGACGGCCTTGGGCGCCGCACGGGGGGAGAAGGTGGCTGTCGGGTCCGGCCTGGGGCCCAAGGCAGAGAACTGGCAGCAGGTCCTTCTTTTCCTTTACGGCCTCAAGCTTCAGTAGTAGTCGTCCACTTGCAGCGCCTTACACTAGGCAAGGGGTCGCTATAAGCAAGAGATCAATGTCTACCATTCACCAGATGTTGCCCGGAGGAGGGAGTCCTTATGGGGAGTAAGGGCTCTTTCCATAGAGTCTGGTGGAAGGTGTGTACGGGTCCTTTGATTATGATGACGCCGGGCTGAACAACTCGCCATGAACGAGGGCACGCTGTGTACCATGCACCAGACACTGGCAGTACGAGGGGTCCTTTAGGGGAGAAAAGGGCTCACTTCATGACAGTGGCTGGGGAGTGGTGTGTGGTGGGTCATTGCTCATGGCGACCCGTGTGAGGTGCGGCAAGGTTGTATCGTCACTGCCCTCACACCCATGGGACTGGGGTGGACCCTTGGGGAGGAAAGGTTAGTCCTGTTACCTATGTAGGTAGGTAGACAATATCGTATAGCTATCGCCGCGCCAGCATCGTTATAGTGGAAACTCGCATCGTTATCGTGGAATCGCATCGTTATCGTGGAAAATCGCATCGTTATCGTGGAAAATCGCATCGTTATCGTGGAATCACATCGTTATCGTGGAATTGCATCGTTATCGTGGAAAATCGCATCGTTATCGTAGAATCGCATCGTTATCGTGGAATCGTATCGTTATCGTGGAAAATCGCATCGTTATCGTGGAAAATCGCATCGTTATCGTGGAATCGCATCGTTATCGTGGAATCGTATCGTTATCGTGGAATCGTGGAATCGCATCGTTATCGTGGAATCGTATCGTTATCGTGGAATCGCATCGTTATCGTTTAATCGCATCGTTATCGTGGAATAGCATCGTTATCGTAGAATAGCATCGTTATCGTGGAATAGTATCGTTATCGTGGAATCGCATCGTTATCGTGGAATCGCATCGTTATCGTGGAATCGCATCGTTATCGTGGAATCGCATCGTTATCGTGGAATCGCATCGTTATCATGGAAACTCGTATCATTATCGTGGAAACTGGAATCGCATCGTTATCTTCGTCACGCGCATCGTAATCATCGTTATTTATTTATTCATTTATGTTTATATATTTAAAGCATCAAATTCGTCATCATTATTTGGGCTTCTATAATTTATTTATTATT
>NC_087162.1:12537947-12567947 GCF_035594125.1 Scylla paramamosain | reverse complement strand
TGCATAAGAAGCTCAAAAGCACCCATAACAAACGTTTCTCGTAATGTTCTTTCGCTACCCATATAGGGAACTTTGCATGCATTTTTTTGCCTTTTTCTACTAAGAAGCTGAAAAATACTAAAACTACACGCTTTTGGTAAAGTTATGCTGTTTTCCCATAAAGTGTGTTTTGCATGCATTTTACCGTTTTGGTAGGTAAGTAGCTCAAAAGCATTGAAAAGAGAAGGTTTTAGTATTTTTTTTTTTTTTGTAATTTAGTAATTTTTCCCCCATATGGCGTGTTTTACATACTTTTTAGCGTTTTCCTACCTACCACGCTCATAAATTCTAAAAAGACACGTTTCTGGAAATCTCGATTTCTTTCCCCCAATGTGAAAAACAATCAAAATACACATTGTTTGTAAAGTTGTACTGTTTCTCCATATTGAGTGCTATTTATGCATTTTAGCGTTTTGGTACCCAAGAAGCTCAAAACCATTGATAATACACATTTTTGGTAACTTTTTTTTTTTTTCGTTTCCTCATATAGTGTATTTTCCATGTATTTTGACGTTTGTCTACGTAACAAGCTGAAAAACACACACAAAAAAAATTTTCATAACCTGCTCAAAAACTCTCAAAATATTTGTTTTTGGTATAAATTCTGTTTTTTTTTTTATACAAACATCCATGCGTTTTAGCGTTTTCTTACATAACTAGTTCAAAACACTTGAAAGAGACGTTTTTGGTAATGATCTTTTTGTTTTCCCATACAGGGTGCTTTCCTTGTTTTTTTTAGCGTTTCAGTGCCTAGCACGCTCGTAAACACTCGAAAGACACGTTTTTTGTAAAAACCCGTTTTCTTTCTACATATAGGATGCTTTCAATACATTTTGGCGTTTTGATACCTAACAATGTGAAATACATTCAAAATGCACCTTTTTTGTTGTATTGTTCTGTTTCTCCATATAAAGTGATATTCATGCGTTTTTAGTGTTTTTATACCTGATAAGATAAAAGATTCTTTTAACACAAGTTTCTCGTAATGGCTTATCCTTTCCCTATATAGAATACTTTCCACGCATTTGGGCATTACCTACGTAACAAGCTGAAAAATACTCCAAATATGCGTTTTTAATAGAAATATACTCTTTTTCCATGAAGGGCGTTTTACATACCTTTTACCGTTATGGTAAGTAGCTCAAAAGCACTAAAAAGCGACGTTTTTTTTTTTTGTTAAAGTTTTGTTTTAATTTATAGGGTGTTTCCCATGCTTTTTTTATTGTTATTTTTTGTGCCTAGCGTGGTTATAAACACTCGAAAGTAATGCTTCATGAAATCTCGTTTCCTATCCCAACATACGCTCCTTCCTATGCATTTTGGCGTTTTGGTAGCTAACTAAATACTCAAAATATTTTATTTATGCTTATGTTATTCTCTTTCTCTATAAAAGGTGTTTTGCATACATTTTAGTAATTTTGGTACGAAAGTAGTTCAAAAAAAAAAAAAAAACACGTTTTTGCTAATAACCCGGTAGGGTTATTTCTATGCTTTTATTCGTTTATCATACCTAAAACGCTGAAAACTTTGAAAAGTCACGTTTCTGTTAATGTCGTTTCTTTTCTCATATAGGTGGCTTTGCATGCATTTTGGCGTTTGGTACATAACTTTGGGAAAAACAATTTAAATTTACACTTCTTTGGTAATGATGTTTTGTTTCTCCATACAGAGTTCTATTCATGCCTTTTAGCGTTTTTAGTACCTAAGAAGTTTAACAACTCTCATAATACATGTTTCACTTAATTATCTATATTTCCCCATGTAGAGCACTTTCCATGCATATTAGAATTTTTTAACGTAATGTGCTCAAATCTATATTGTTTCTCCATAAATGGTGTTTTGCCTGCGTTTTAGCGTTTTATTACGTAAGGAGCTTAAAAACACTGAAAAGAGAAGTATTTGGTAATGATGTATTGATTTCCCATGTAGGGTACTTTGAAAGCTTTCTATCGTTTTGGTGTCTAACACGTCCATAATCACTCAACAAACACGTTTCTTAAAATGTCGTTTTCTTTTCCCCTATTAGATACTTTGCATGCATTTTAGCTTCTTGGTACCTAACAATGTGAAATACACTCAAAATACACGTTTTTTGGTAGTGTTGTTCTGTTTCTCCATATAAGCTATTCATGCGTTTCAGCGTTTTGGTACTTGAGAAGTAGGAAAAAGAATAACATTTATAATACACGTTTCTCGTAATGTCTTTTTGTCTCCCCATATAGATTGTTTTTCATGCATTTTGGCGTATAGGTTCGTAACAAGTTCAAAAGCACTGAAAATACTTGTTTTTGGTAATGTTACTCTTTGTCTCCATGAAGGGTGATTTATGTGCGTTTTAGCATTTAGGTACGTATCTAGCATAAAAATTCAAAAGACTCGTTTTATTTTCCCATATAGGGCATATTGTATGCATTTTGGCGTTTAGGTACTTAACAATGTAAGAAACACTCAAAATACACGTTTTTTGTAATATTATTGTTTCTCCGTATAGAGTGCTATGCAACGCTTTTTGGTTCCTACAAAGCTAAAAAAAAAAAAATCATAAAACACGCTTTTCGTAATATCCTTTCGTTTTTCTATATTGGGTACCTTGCATGCATTTTGGCGTTTATGTACGCAACAAGCTGAAAAAAAAAAAAATTTAAAATACTTGATTTTGATAATGTTACCCTGCCTAAAAAAGTGGGGTTTTTGCATGCGTTTTAGCGTTTTGTTAGGTATGTTCCTCAACAACACTGAAAAAAAAAAATGTTTTTGGTAATGTTATTTTAATTCCCCATATCGGGTGATTTCGATGTTTTTTTTAGCGTTTGTCACACATGCACTGAAACACTCATAAGATACGTTTCTTATAATGTCATTTAATTTCACCGTAGAGGCTGCAATGCGTGAATTTTGGCGTTTTGTTATCCAACGATGTGAAAAACAAACTTAATACACATTTTTTTGTATTGTTATTCTGTTCCTCCAAATAGAGTGCTATTCATACGTTTTACCTTTTAGGTGCCTAAGAACCTTAAAACACTCAAAATACACGTCGCTCTTAGTGTTCTATATTTGATGTACCTTCACTACATATTTGTGGTTTTGTACGTAACAACCTAAAAAAAAAAAAAGATATACAGAAAATGCACGTGTTTGTTAAAGTAATTATTATTTTTCAATAAAAGATGGTTTGCAAGTGTGTTAGCGTTTCGGGACGTAAGTAGGTAAAAAACACTCAAAAGACACGTTTTGGTATTTTTTTTTTTTTTTCCATATAGGTGTTTTTCATGCTTTTTATTCGTTTATCATACCTAACACGCTGAAAACTTTGAAAAGTCACGTTTCTGTTAATGTCGTTTCTTTTCTCATATAGGTGGCTTTGCATGCATTTTGGCGTTTGGTACATAACTTTGGGAAAAACAATTTAAATTTACACTTCTTTGGTAATGATGTTTTGTTTCTCCATACAGAGTTCTATTCATGCCTTTTAGCGTTTTTGGTACCTAAGAAGTTTAACAACTCTCATAATACATGTTTCACTTAATTATCTATATTTCCCCATGTAGAGCACTTTCCATGCATATTAGAATTTTTTAACGTAATGTGCTCAAATCTATACTGTTTCTCCATAAATGGTGTTTTGCCTGCGTTTTAGCGTTTTATTACGTAAGGAGCTTAAAAACACTGAAAAGAGAAGTATTTGGTAATGATGTATTGATTTCCCATGTAGGGTACTTTGAAAGCTTTCTATCGTTTTGGTGTCTAACACGTCCATAATCACTCAACAAACACGTTTCTTAAAATGTCGTTTTCTTTTCCCCTATTAGATACTTTGCATGCATTTTAGCTTCTTGGTACCTAAAAATGTGAAATACACTGAAAATACACGTTTTTTGGTAGTGTTGTTCTGTTTCTCCATATAAGCTATTCATGCGTTTCAGCGTTTTGGTACTTGAGAAGAAGGAAAAAGAATAACATTTATAATACACGTTTCTCGTAATGTCTTTTTGTCTCCCCATATAGATTGTTTTTCATGCATTTTGGCGTATAGGTTCGTAACAAGTTCAAAAGCACTGAAAATACTTGTTTTTGGTAATGTTACTCTTTGTCTCCATAAAGGGTGATTTATGTGCGTTTTAGCATTTAGGTACGTATCTAGCATAAAAATTCAAAAGACTCGTTTTATTTTCCCATATAGGGCATATTGTATGCATTTTGGCGTTTAGATACTTAACAATGTAAGAAACACTCAAAATACACGTTTTTTGTAATATTATTGTTTCTCCGTATAGAGTGCTATGCAACGCTTTTTGGTTCCTACAAAGCTAAAAAAAAAAATCATAAAACACGCTTTTCGTAATATCCTTTCGTTTTTCTATATTGGGTACCTTACATGCATTTTGGCGTTTATGTACGTAACAAGCTGAAAAAAAAAAAATTAAAATACTTGATTTTGATAATGTTACCCTGCCTAAAAAAGTGGGGTTTTTGCATGCGTTTTAGCGTTTTGTTAGGTATGTTCCTCAACAACACTGAAAAAAAAAAAAAAACAAGCAAGGTAGACTCAAATACTCCGGAGCAAAGCTGCCTCATTTTGTTTCATTGATCAGCCCACCCTTGCACACTTTCAAACCAAAGCCATTTTTCATTTATCATCGACGATTTTATATTCGGATCAAAATTTAAATGACGTTTGAGAACTTTCGGCCAAAATTCGTTGAGGACCGTGACGGCCTTGGGCGCCGCACGGGGGGAGAAGGTGGCTGTCGGGTCCGGCCTGGGGCCCAAGGCAGAGAACTGGCAGCAGGTCCTTCTTTTCCTTTACAGCCTCAAGCTTCAGTAGTAGTCGTCCACTTGCAGCGCCTTACACTAGGCAAGGGGTCGCCATAAGCAAGAGATCAATGTCTACCATTCACCAGATGTTGCCCGGAGGGGGGAGTCCTTATGGGGAGTAAGGGCTCTTTCCATAGAGTCTGGTGGAAGGTGTGTACGGGTCCTTTGATTATGATGACGCCGGGCTGAACAACTCGCCATGAACGAGGGCACGCTGTGTACCATGCACCAGACACTGGCAGTACGAGGGGTCCTTTAGGGGAGAAAAGGGCTCACTTCATGACAGTGGCTGGGGAGTGGTGTGTGGTGGGTCATTGCTCATGGCGACCCGTGTGAGGTGCGGCAAGGTTGTATCGTCACTGCCCTCACACCCATGGGACTGGGGTGGACCCTTGGGGAGGAAAGGTTAGTCCTGTTACCTATGTAGGTAGGTAGACAATATCGTATAGCTATCGCCGCGCCAGCATCGTTATAGTGGAAACTCGCATCGTTATCGTGGAATCGCATCGTTATCGTGGAAAATCGCATCGTTATCGTGGAATCGCATCGTTATCGTGGAAAATCGCATCGTTATCGTGGAAAATCGCATCGTTATCGTGGAATCACATCGTTATCGTGGAATTGCATCGTTATCGTGGAAAATCGCATCGTTATCGTAGAATCGCATCGTTATCGTGGAATCGTATCGTTATCGTGGAAAATCGCATCTTTATCGTGGAAAATCGCATCGTTATCGTGGAATCGCATCGTTATCGTGGAATCGTATCGTTATCGTGGAATCGTGGAATCGCATCGTTATCGTGGAATCGTATCGTTATCGTGGAATCGCATCGTTATCGTGGAATCGCATCGTTATCGTGGAATAGCATCGTTATCGTGGAATAGCATCGTTATCGTGGAATAGTATCGTTATCGTGGAATCGCATCGTTATCGTGGAATCGCATCGTTATCGTGGAATCGCATCGTTATCGTGGAATCGCATCGTTATCGTGGAATCGCATCGTTATCGTGGAATCGCATCGTTATCATGGAAACTCGTATCATTATCGTGGAAACTGGAATCGCATCGTTATCTTCGTCACGCGCATCGTAATCATCGTTATTTATTTATTCATTTATGTTTATATATTTAAAGCATCAAATTCGTCATCATTATTTGGGCTTCTATAATTTATTTATTATTTCTGCTGGCGTACGGTGAGAATAACTCTGACGGTCTACTTCTTGCTTTTCTAGCTCATGTTCCTTCCATTCACTGATAAATTAGTAAACTTTTCAAATTTATTTATTTTTTTTATAATAAATGTATAAAAATTTAAATTATTTTCTAAAATTAATGTATATATAAAAATGGAAATTACTTTTTAAACAGATATAAGTAAATGTGGATCGCATACCAAAACAGAATTTGCCTCTTGTAGATCACGTTGGCTGTGTAGATTGTATGCCAAAGTAGCGCCCCTAAACCTGAGATGACCTAACGTAGCCTGAGCCAACGCAAGTTCAAGAGTGATATGCAAGAGTGATTGTTTAAAGCGTTTATGTCAAGTGTTGCCTTTCACAATTACTTTCCCTTCTTTTTCTATTCTTCACATTCGGCATCAATTATTTAATGATCGGAGTGAACGACTGGCACTGTCACGACTTAACACCAATCAGGAATACCACGCTGTTCTATATTCTCTCTCTCTCTCTCTCTCTCTCTCTCTCTCTCTCTCTCTCTCTCTCTCTCTCTCTCTCTCTCTCTCTCTCTCTCTCTCTCTCTCTCTCTCTCTCTCTCTCTCTCTCTCTCTCTCTCATAGTATGCCACGCTTCACGAACCTGCCACCTTATTGCTTCTATCGTCAAATTTAAGGGGGTGTAGCTCAGTGGTAGAGCGTTCGCTTTGCATGTGAAAGGCCCAGGGTTCGATCCCTGGCACCTCCACCAGGGGATGTAGCTCAAATGGTAGAGCGCTCGCTTAGCATGTGAGAGGTACGGGGATCGATACCCCGCATCTCCAAATTTTTATACAGGGTACGAGAAAGATTTAGGAGTTATAGTTAGCTCTGAACTCCGTCTAGGGAAACAATGCATAGAAGCCGATAACACCCTTGGCATCTCAGGAACTTCCACAAAACGTTGCCAAATGCCATCTTAGCCTCACAGTGAATCCAGAGAAAGCAAAATGATGGTAGTTTAAAAGTTAGGCATGTAGAAAAAACAAATTTAAGAACATAAGAACATAAGAAATAAGGGAAGCTGCAAGAAGCGACCAGGCTTACACGTGGCAGTCCCTGTATGAAACACACCTACCTATTTCCATCTGCTATCCCCATCCATAAACTTGTCTAATCTTCTCCTAAAGCTTTCTAGTGTCCTAGCACTAACTACATGATTACTGAGTCCGTTCCACTCATCTACCACTCTATTTGAGAACCAATTTTTTCCTATCTCCTTCCTAAACCTAAATTTTTCAAGCTTGAACCCGTTATTTCTTGTTCTACCCTGGTTGCTGATCCTAAGAATTTTGCTTACATCTCCTTTGTTATAATTATACCACATAAAGACTTCTATCAGGTCCCCTCTTAACCTACGTCTCTCTAAAGAATGTAAATTTAACAGCTTCATCCTCGCCTCGTAAGGAATACTCCTCATCCCCTGTATCCTTTTAGTCATTCTCCTCTGTACTGATTCTAATAGACCTATATCTTTCCTGTAATGTGGGGACCAGAGCTGCACCGCGTAGTCTAGATGAGGTCTGACCAGCGCCAAGTATAACTTTAATATTACTTCCGGCCTTCTACTTTTAACACTCCTAAAAATGAATCCTAGTACCCTATTTGCCTTGTTTCTGGGTACTTTGTATATATTTTCGCATTTATGTACGCAATAAGCTAAAGAAAAAAAATTGAAAATACTTATTTTTGGTAATATTATTTTGTTTCTCCATACAGTGTGTTTTGAATGCTATTTTTCCGTTTTGGTACGTAAGTAGCTCAAAAACAATGGAAGGGATGTTGTAAGATCACTTAACCCATGTTAAATTGCCTATGTTCAATTCGTATCTCCTCCCTTATTTATTGACCAACTTCTTTCATCCAAAAATAATTTTAATCAGGAAGAATAGGAGAACAACGTCTTTTATCTTTTTTTTTTTTTCATACGATAATAAAAAAAAGTTCTATTGAAACGTAGAAAAAAATTATATTCAAATATCTAAAAAAACGTATTGAACTCCAAACAAAAGATTCGATAGCAGATATATATATATATATATATATATATATATATATATATATATATATATATATATATATATATATATATATATATATATATATATATATATATATATATATATATATATATATATATATATATATATATATATATATATATATATATACATATGTATGTATATATACATATGTATGTATATATACATATGTATGTATATATATATATATATATATATATATATATATATATATATATATATATATATATATATATATATATATATATATATATATATATATATATATATATATATATATATATATATATATATATATATATATATATAATTTTTTTTTATTTATTATTTTTTTCCCTTTAAATACAAAAAAATATTGTTTGGCTTAAAAATTTCGTGTTTCCTAATGTTGTACGCAGAGAGAAAACAGTAGATTTTCAAAGGAGACAAAAAGAAAGCAGGGATATCAGAACAATATGGGAAAAAAGGGGAAAAAAAAATATCATACATGTCTCGCAGCGCGAGAAATTCATGCATCTTAGCCTTTTAGTCCATAAGAAGCTCAAAAGCACCCATAACAAACGTTTCTCGTAATGTTCTTTCGCTACCCATATAGGGAACTTTGCATGCATTTTTTTGCTTTTTTCTACTAAGAAGCTGAAAAATACTAAAACTACACGCTTTTGGTAAAGTTATGCTGTTTTCCCATAAAGTGTGTTTTGCATGCATTTTACCTTTTTGGTACGTAAGTAGCTCAAAAGCACTGAAAAGAAAAGGTTTTAGTATTTTTTTTTTTTTTTTTGTAATTTAGTAATTTTTCCCCCATATGGCGTGTTTTACATACTTTTTAGCGTTTTCCTACCTACCACGCTCATAAATACTAAAAAGACACGTTTCTGGAAATCTCGATTTCTTTCCCCCAATGTGAAAAACACTCAAAATACACATTGTTTGTAAAGTTGTACTGTTTCTCCATATTGAGTGCTATTTATGCATTTTAGCGTTTTGGTACCCAAGAAGCTCAAAACCATTGATAATACACATTTTTGGTAACTTTTTTTTTTTTTTCGTTTCCTCATATAGTGTATTTTCCATGTATTTTGACGTTTGTCTACGTAACAAGCTCAAAAACACACACAAAAAAATTTTCATAACCTGCTCAAAAACTCTCAAAATATTTGTTTTTGGTATAAATTCTGTTTTTTTTTTTTTATACAAACATCCATGCGATTTAGCGTTTTCTTACATAACTAGTTCAAAACACTTGAAAGAGACGTTTTTGGTAATGATCTTTTTGTTTTCCCATACAGGGTGCTTTCCTTGTTTTTTTTAGCGTTTCAGTGCCTAGCACGCTCGTAAACACTCGAAAGACACGTTTTTTGTAAAAACCCGTTTTCTTTCTACATATAGGATGCTTTCAATACATTTTGGCGTTTTGATACCTAACAATGTGAAATACATTCAAAATGCACCTTTTTTGTTGTATTGTTCTGTTTCTCCATATAAAGTGATATTCATGCGTTTTTAGTGTTTTTATACCTGATAAGATAAAAGATTCTTTTAACACAAGTTTCTCGTAATGGCTTATCCTTTCCCTATATAGAATACTTTCCACGCATTTGGGCATTACCTACGTAACAAGCTGAAAAATACTCCAAATATGCGTTTTTAATAGAAATATACTCTTTTTCCATGAAGGGCGTTTTACATACCTTTTACCGTTATGGTAAGTAGCTCAAAAGCACTAAAAAGCGACGTTTTTTTTTTTTTGTTAAAGTTTTGTTTTAATTTATAGGGTGTTTCCCATGCTTTTTTTATTGTTATTTTTTGTGCCTAGCGTGGTTATAAACACTCGAAAGTAATGCTTCATGAAATCTCGTTTCCTATCCCAACATACGCTCCTTCCTATGCATTTTGGCGTTTTGGTAGCTAACTAAATACTCAAAATATTTTATTTATGCTTATGTTATTCTCTTTCTCTATAAAAGGTGTTTTGCATACATTTTAGTAATTTTGGTACGAAAGTAGTTCAAAAAAAAAAAAAAAAACACGTTTTTGCTAATAACCCGGTAGGGTTATTTCTATGCTTTTATTCGTTTATCATACCTAAAACGCTGAAAACTTTGAAAAGTCACGTTTCTGTTAATGTCGTTTCTTTTCTCATATAGGTGGCTTTGCATGCATTTTGGCGTTTGGTACATAACTTTGGGAAAAACAATTTAAATTTACACTTCTTTGGTAATGATGTTTTGTTTCTCCATACAGAGTTCTATTCATGCCTTTTAGCGTTTTTGGTACCTAAGAAGTTTAACAACTCTCATAATACATGTTTCACTTAATTATCTATATTTCCCCATGTAGAGCACTTTCCATGCATATTAGAATTTTTTAACGTAATGTGCTCAAATCTATATTGTTTCTCCATAAATGGTGTTTTGCCTGCGTTTTAGCGTTTTATTACGTAAGGAGCTTAAAAACACTGAAAAGAGAAGTATTTGGTAATGATGTATTGATTTCCCATGTAGGGTACTTTGAAAGCTTTCTATCGTTTTGGTGTCTAACACGTCCATAATCACTCAACAAACACGTTTCTTAAAATGTCGTTTTCTTTTCCCCTATTAGATACTTTGCATGCATTTTAGCTTCTTGGTACCTAACAATGTGAAATACACTCAAAATACACGTTTTTTGGTAGTGTTGTTCTGTTTCTCCATATAAGCTATTCATGCGTTTCAGCGTTTTGGTACTTGAGAAGAAGGAAAAAGAATAACATTTATAATACACGTTTCTCGTAATGTCTTTTTGTCTCCCCATATAGATTGTTTTTCATGCATTTTGGCGTATAGGTTCGTAACAAGTTCAAAAGCACTGAAAATACTTGTTTTTGGTAATGTTACTCTTTGTCTCCATGAAGGGTGATTTATGTGCGTTTTAGCATTTAGGTACGTATCTAGCATAAAAATTCAAAAGACTTGTTTTATTTTCCCATATAGGGCATATTGTATGCATTTTGGCGTTTAGGTACTTAACAATGTAAGAAACACTCAAAATACACGTTTTTTGTAATATTATTGTTTCTCCGTATAGAGTGCTATGCAACGCTTTTTGGTTCCTACAAAGCTAAAAAAAAAAAATCATAAAACACGCTTTTCGTAATATCCTTTCGTTTTTCTATATTGGGTACCTTGCATGCATTTTGGCGTTTATGTACGTAACAAGCTGAAAAAAAAAAAAATTTAAAATACTTGATTTTGATAATGTTACCCTGCCTAAAAAAGTGGGGTTTTTGCATGCGTTTTAGCGTTTTGTTAGGTATGTTCCTCAACAACACTGAAAAAAAAAAATGTTTTTGGTAATGTTATTTTAATTCCCCATATCGGGTGATTTCGATGTTTTTTTTAGCGTTTGTCACACATGCACTGAAACACTCATAAGATACGTTTCTTATAATGTCATTTAATTTCACCGTAGAGGCTGCAATGCGTGAATTTTGGCGTTTTGTTATCCAACGATGTGAAAAACAAACTTAATACACATTTTTTTGTATTGTTATTCTGTTCCTCCAAATAGAGTGCTATTCATACGTTTTACCTTTTAGGTGCCTAAGAACCTTAAAACACTCAAAATACACGTCGCTCTTAGTGTTCTATATTTGATGTACCTTCACTACATATTTGTGGTTTTGTACGTAACAACCTAAAAAAAAAAAAAGATATACAGAAAATGCACGTGTTTGTTAAAGTAATTATTATTTTTCAATAAAAGATGGTTTGCAAGTGTGTTAGCGTTTCGGGACGTAAGTAGGTAAAAAACACTCAAAAGACACGTTTTGGTATTTTTTTTTTTTTCCATATAGGTGTTTTTCATGCTTTTTATTCGTTTATCATACCTAACACGCTGAAAACTTTGAAAAGTCACGTTTCTGTTAATGTCGTTTCTTTTCTCATATAGGTGGCTTTGCATGCATTTTGGCGTTTGGTACATAACTTTGGGAAAAACAATTTAAATTTACACTTCTTTGGTAATGATGTTTTGTTTCTCCATACAGAGTTCTATTCATGCCTTTTAGCGTTTTTGGTACCTAAGAAGTTTAACAACTCTCATAATACATGTTTCACTTAATTATCTATATTTCCCCATGTAGAGCACTTTCCATGCATATTAGAATTTTTTAACGTAATGTGCTCAAATCTATACTGTTTCTCCATAAATGGTGTTTTGCCTGCGTTTTAGCGTTTTATTACGTAAGGAGCTTAAAAACACTGAAAAGAGAAGTATTTGGTAATGATGTATTGATTTCCCATGTAGGGTACTTTGAAAGCTTTCTATCGTTTTGGTGTCTAACACGTCCATAATCACTCAACAAACACGTTTCTTAAAATGTCGTTTTCTTTTCCCCTATTAGATACTTTGCATGCATTTTAGCTTCTTGGTACCTAAAAATGTGAAATACACTGAAAATACACGTTTTTTGGTAGTGTTGTTCTGTTTCTCCATATAAGCTATTCATGCGTTTCAGCGTTTTGGTACTTGAGAAGAAGGAAAAAGAATAACATTTATAATACACGTTTCTCGTAATGTCTTTTTGTCTCCCCATATAGATTGTTTTTCATGCATTTTGGCGTATAGGTTCGTAACAAGTTCAAAAGCACTGAAAATACTTGTTTTTGGTAATGTTACTCTTTGTCTCCATAAAGGGTGATTTATGTGCGTTTTAGCATTTAGGTACGTATCTAGCATAAAAATTCAAAAGACTCGTTTTATTTTCCCATATAGGGCATATTGTATGCATTTTGGCGTTTAGATACTTAACAATGTAAGAAACACTCAAAATACACGTTTTTTGTAATATTATTGTTTCTCCGTATAGAGTGCTATGCAACGCTTTTTGGTTCCTACAAAGCTAAAAAAAAAAATCATAAAACACGCTTTTCGTAATATCCTTTCGTTTTTCTATATTGGGTACCTTACATGCATTTTGGCGTTTATGTACGTAACAAGCTGAAAAAAAAAAAATTAAAATACTTGATTTTGATAATGTTACCCTGCCTAAAAAAGTGGGGTTTTTGCATGCGTTTTAGCGTTTTGTTAGGTATGTTCCTCAACAACACTGAAAAAAAAAAAAAAACAAGCAAGGTAGACTCAAATACTCCGGAGCAAAGCTGCCTCATTTTGTTTCATTGATCAGCCCACCCTTGCACACTTTCAAACCAAAGCCATTTTTCATTTATCATCGACGATTTTATATTCGGATCAAAATTTAAATGACGTTTGAGAACTTTCGGCCAAAATTCGTTGAGGACCGTGACGGCCTTGGGCGCCGCACGGGGGGAGAAGGTGGCTGTCGGGTCCGGCCTGGGGCCCAAGGCAGAGAACTGGCAGCAGGTCCTTCTTTTCCTTTACAGCCTCAAGCTTCAGTAGTAGTCGTCCACTTGCAGCGCCTTACACTAGGCAAGGGGTCGCCATAAGCAAGAGATCAATGTCTACCATTCACCAGATGTTGCCCGGAGGGGGGAGTCCTTATGGGGAGTAAGGGCTCTTTCCATAGAGTCTGGTGGAAGGTGTGTACGGGTCCTTTGATTATGATGACGCCGGGCTGAACAACTCGCCATGAACGAGGGCACGCTGTGTACCATGCACCAGACACTGGCAGTACGAGGGGTCCTTTAGGGGAGAAAAGGGCTCACTTCATGACAGTGGCTGGGGAGTGGTGTGTGGTGGGTCATTGCTCATGGCGACCCGTGTGAGGTGCGGCAAGGTTGTATCGTCACTGCCCTCACACCCATGGGACTGGGGTGGACCCTTGGGGAGGAAAGGTTAGTCCTGTTACCTATGTAGGTAGGTAGACAATATCGTATAGCTATCGCCGCGCCAGCATCGTTATAGTGGAAACTCGCATCGTTATCGTGGAATCGCATCGTTATCGTGGAAAATCGCATCGTTATCGTGGAATCGCATCGTTATCGTGGAAAATCGCATCGTTATCGTGGAAAATCGCATCGTTATCGTGGAATCACATCGTTATCGTGGAATTGCATCGTTATCGTGGAAAATCGCATCGTTATCGTAGAATCGCATCGTTATCGTGGAATCGTATCGTTATCGTGGAAAATCGCATCTTTATCGTGGAAAATCGCATCGTTATCGTGGAATCGCATCGTTATCGTGGAATCGTATCGTTATCGTGGAATCGTGGAATCGCATCGTTATCGTGGAATCGTATCGTTATCGTGGAATCGCATCGTTATCGTGGAATCGCATCGTTATCGTGGAATAGCATCGTTATCGTGGAATAGCATCGTTATCGTGGAATAGTATCGTTATCGTGGAATCGCATCGTTATCGTGGAATCGCATCGTTATCGTGGAATCGCATCGTTATCGTGGAATCGCATCGTTATCGTGGAATCGCATCGTTATCGTGGAATCGCATCGTTATCATGGAAACTCGTATCATTATCGTGGAAACTGGAATCGCATCGTTATCTTCGTCACGCGCATCGTAATCATCGTTATTTATTTATTCATTTATGTTTATTTATTTAAAGCATCAAATTCGTCATCATTATTTGGGCTTCTATAATTTATTTATTATTTCTGCTGGCGTACGGTGAGAATAACTCTGACGGTCTACTTCTTGCTTTTCTAGCTCATGTTCCTTCCATTCACTGATAAATTAGTAAACTTTTCAAATTTATTTATTTTTTTTATAATAAATGTATAAAAATTTAAATTATTTTCTAAAATTAATGTATATATAAAAATGGAAATTACTTTTTAAACAGATATAAGTAAATGTGGATCGCATACCAAAACAGAATTTGCCTCTTGTAGATCACGTTGGCTGTGTAGATTGTATGCCAAAGTAGCGCCCCTAAACCTGAGATGACCTAACGTAGCCTGAGCCAACGCAAGTTCAAGAGTGATATGCAAGAGTGATTGTTTAAAGCGTTTATGTCAAGTGTTGCCTTTCACAATTACTTTCCCTTCTTTTTCTATTCTTCACATTCGGCATCAATTATTTAATGATCGGAGTGAACGACTGGCACTGTCACGACTTAACACCAATCAGGAATACCACGCTGTTCTATATTCTCTCTCTCTCTCTCTCTCTCTCTCTCTCTCTCTCTCTCTCTCTCTCTCTCTCTCTCTCTCTCTCTCTCTCTCTCTCTCTCTCTCTCTCTCTCTCTCTCTCTCTCTCTCATAGTATGCCACGCTTCACGAACCTGCCACCTTATTGCTTCTATCGTCAAATTTAAGGGGGTGTAGCTCAGTGGTAGAGCGTTCGCTTTGCATGTGAAAGGCCCAGGGTTCGATCCCTGGCACCTCCACCAGGGGATGTAGCTCAAATGGTAGAGCGCTCGCTTAGCATGTGAGAGGTACGGGGATCGATACCCCGCATCTCCAAATTTTTATACAGGGTACGAGAAAGATTTAGGAGTTATAGTTAGCTCTGAACTCCGTCTAGGGAAACAATGCATAGAAGCCGATAACACCCTTGGCATCTCAGGAACTTCCACAAAACGTTGCCAAATGCCATCTTAGCCTCACAGTGAATCCAGAGAAAGCAAAATGATGGTAGTTTAAAAGTTAGGCATGTAGAAAAAACAAATTTAAGAACATAAGAACATAAGAAATAAGGGAAGCTGCAAGAAGCGACCAGGCTTACACGTGGCAGTCCCTGTATGAAACACACCTACCTATTTCCATCTGCTATCCCCATCCATAAACTTGTCTAATCTTCTCCTAAAGCTTTCTAGTGTC
The DNA here is from genome assembly GCF_035594125.1 of Scylla paramamosain. Lineage (NCBI taxonomy): Eukaryota > Metazoa > Arthropoda > Malacostraca > Decapoda > Portunidae > Scylla > Scylla paramamosain. The sequence goes on along the minus strand of NC_087162.1, from coordinate 12,552,088 downwards.
CTAGCACTAACTACATGATTACTGAGTCCGTTCCACTCATCTACCACTCTATTTGAGAACCAATTTTTTCCTATCTCCTTCCTAAACCTAAATTTTTCAAGCTTGAACCCGTTATTTCTTGTTCTACCCTGGTTGCTGATCCTAAGAATTTTGCTTACATCTCCTTTGTTATAATTATACCACATAAAGACTTCTATCAGGTCCCCTCTTAACCTACGTCTCTCTAAAGAATGTAAATTTAACAGCTTCATCCTCGCCTCGTAAGGAATACTCCTCATCCCCTGTATCCTTTTAGTCATTCTCCTCTGTACTGATTCTAATAGACCTATATCTTTCCTGTAATGTGGGGACCAGAGCTGCACCGCGTAGTCTAGATGAGGTCTGACCAGCGCCAAGTATAACTTTAATATTACTTCCGGCCTTCTACTTTTAACACTCCTAAAAATGAATCCTAGTACCCTATTTGCCTTGTTTCTGGGTACTTTGTATATATTTTCGCATTTATGTACGCAATAAGCTAAAGAAAAAAAATTGAAAATACTTATTTTTGGTAATATTATTTTGTTTCTCCATACAGTGTGTTTTGAATGCTATTTTTCCGTTTTGGTACGTAAGTAGCTCAAAAACAATGGAAGGGATGTTGTAAGATCACTTAACCCATGTTAAATTGCCTATGTTCAATTCGTATCTCCTCCCTTATTTATTGACCAACTTCTTTCATCCAAAAATAATTTTAATCAGGAAGAATAGGAGAACAACGTCTTTTATCTTTTTTTTTTTCATACGATAATAAAAAAAAGTTCTATTGAAACGTAGAAAAAAATTATATTCAAATATCTAAAAAAACGTATTGAACTCCAAACAAAAGATTCGATAGCAGATATATATATATATATATATATATATATATATATATATATATATATATATATATATATATATATATATATATATATATATATATATATATATATATATATACATATGTATATATATATATATATATATATATATATATATATATATATATATATATATATATATATATATATATATATATATATATATATATATATATATATATATATATATATAAATTTTTTTTTTATTTATTATTTTTTTCCCTTTAAATACAAAAAAATATTGTTTGGCTTAAAAATTTCGTGTTTCCTAATGTTGTACGCAGAGAGAAAACAGTAGATTTTCAAAGGAGACAAAAAGAAAGCAGGGATATCAGAACAATATGGGAAAAAAGGGGAAAAAAAAATATCATACATGTCTCGCAGCGCGAGAAATTCATGCATCTTAGCCTTTTAGTCCATAAGAAGCTCAAAAGCACCCATAACAAACGTTTCTCGTAATGTTCTTTCGCTACCCATATAGGGAACTTTGCATGCATTTTTTTGCTTTTTTCTACTAAGAAGCTGAAAAATACTAAAACTACACGCTTTTGGTAAAGTTATGCTGTTTTCCCATAAAGTGTGTTTTGCATGCATTTTACCGTTTTGGTACGTAAGTAGCTCAAAAGCACTGAAAAGAAAAGGTTTTAGTATTTTTTTTTTTTTTTTTGTAATTTAGTAATTTTTCCCCCATATGGCGTGTTTTACATACTTTTTAGCGTTTTCCTACCTACCACGCTCATAAATACTAAAAAGACACGTTTCTGGAAATCTCGATTTCTTTCCCCCAATGTGAAAAACACTCAAAATACACATTGTTTGTAAAGTTGTACTGTTTCTCCATATTGAGTGCTATTTATGCATTTTAGCGTTTTGGTACCCAAGAAGCTCAAAACCATTGATAATACACATTTTTGGTAACTTTTTTTTTTTCGTTTCCTCATATAGTGTATTTTCCATGTATTTTGACGTTTGTCTACGTAACAAGCTCAAAAACACACACAAAAAAATTTTCATAACCTGCTCAAAAACTCTCAAAATATTTGTTTTTGGTATTTTTTTCTGTTTTTTTTTTTTTTTTATACAAACATCCATGCGTTTTAGCGTTTTCTTACATAACTAGTTCAAAACACTTGAAAGAGACGTTTTTGGTAATGATCTTTTTGTTTTCCCATACAGGGTGCTTTCCTTGTTTTTTTTAGCGTTTCAGTGCCTAGCACGCTCGTAAACACTCGAAAGACACGTTTTTTGTAAAAACCCGTTTTCTTTCTACATATAGGATGCTTTCAATACATTTTGGCGTTTTGATACCTAACAATGTGAAATACATTCAAAATGCACCTTTTTTGTTGTATTGTTCTGTTTCTCCATATAAAGTGATATTCATGCGTTTTTAGTGTTTTTATACCTGATAAGATAAAAGATTCTTTTAACACAAGTTTCTCGTAATGGCTTATCCTTTCCCTATATAGAATACTTTCCACGCATTTGGGCATTACCTACGTAACAAGCTGAAAAATACTCCAAATATGCGTTTTTAATAGAAATATACTCTTTTTCCATGAAGGGCGTTTTACATACCTTTTACCGTTATAGTAAGTAGCTCAAAAGCACTAAAAAGCGACGTTTTTTTTTTTTGTTAAAGTTTTGTTTTAATTTATAGGGTGTTTCTCATGCTTTTTTTTATTGTTATTTTTTGTGCCTAGCGTGGTTATAAACACTCGAAAGTAATGCTTCATGAAATCTCGTTTCCTATCCCAACATACGCTCCTTCCTATGCATTTTGGCGTTTTGGTAGCTAACTAAATACTCAAAATATTTCATTTATGCTTATGTTATTCTCTTTCTCTATAAAACGTGTTTTACATACATTTTAGTAATTTTGGTACGAAGGTAGTTCAAAAAAATTCAAAAAACACGTTTTTGCTAATAACCCGGTAGGGTTATTTCTATGCTTTTATTCGTTTATCATACCTAACACGCTGAAAACTTTGAAAAGTCACGTTTCTGTTAATGTCGTTTCTTTTCTCATATAGGTGGCTTTGCATGCATTTTGGCGTTTGGTACATAACTTTGGGAAAAACAATTTAAATTTACACTTCTTTGGTAATGATGTTTTGTTTCTCCATACAGAGTTCTATTCATGCCTTTTAGCGTTTTTGGTACCTAAGAAGTTTAACAACTCTCATAATACATGTTTCACTTAATTATCTATATTTCCCCATGTAGAGCACTTTCCATGCATATTAGAATTTTTTAACGTAATGTGCTCAAATCTATACTGTTTCTCCATAAATGGTGTTTTGCCTGCGTTTTAGCGTTTTATTACGTAAGGAGCTTAAAAACACTGAAAAGAGAAGTATTTGGTAATGATGTATTGATTTCCCATGTAGGGTACTTTGAAAGCTTTCTATCGTTTTGGTGTCTAACACGTCCATAATCACTCAACAAACACGTTTCTTAAAATGTCGTTTTCTTTTCCCCTATTAGATACTTTGCATGCATTTTAGCTTCTTGGTACCTAACAATGTGAAATACACTGAAAATACACGTTTTTTGGTAGTGTTGTTCTGTTTCTCCATATAAGCTATTCATGCGTTTCAGCGTTTTGGTACTTGAGAAGAAGGAAAAAGAATAACATTTATAATACACGTTTCTCGTAATGTCTTTTTGTCTCCCCATATAGATTGTTTTTCATGCATTTTGGCGTATAGGTTCGTAACAAGTTCAAAAGCACTGAAAATACTTGTTTTTGGTAATGTTACTCTTTGTCTCCATAAAGGGTGATTTATGTGCGTTTTAGCATTTAGGTACGTATCTAGCATAAAAATTCAAAAGACTCGTTTTATTTTCCCATATAGGGCATATTGTATGCATTTTGGCGTTTAGATACTTAACAATGTAAGAAACACTCAAAATACACGTTTTTTGTAATATTATTGTTTCTCCGTATAGAGTGCTATGCAACGCTTTTTGGTTCCTACAAAGCTAAAAAAAAAAAATCATAAAACACGCTTTTCGTAATATCCTTTCGTTTTTCTATATTGGGTACCTTGCATGCATTTTGGCGTTTATGTACGTAACAAGCTGAAAAAAAAAAAAATTTAAAATACTTGATTTTGATAATGTTACCCTGCCTAAAAAAGTGGGGTTTTTGCATGCGTTTTAGCGTTTTGTTAGGTATGTTCCTCAACAACACTGAAAAAAAAAAATGTTTTTGGTAATGTTATTTTAATTCCCCATATCGGGTGATTTCGATGTTTTTTTTAGCGTTTGTCACACATGCACTAAAACACTCATAAGATACGTTTCTTATAATGTCATTTAATTTCACCGTAGAGGCTGCAATGCGTGAATTTTGGCGTTTTGTTATCCAACGATGTGAAAAACAAACTTAATACACATTTTTTTGTATTGTTATTCTGTTCCTCCAAATAGAGTGCTATTCATACGTCTTACCTTTTTGGTGCCTAAGAACCTTAAAACACTCAAAATACACGTCGCTCTTAGTGTTCTATATTTGATGTACCTTCACTACATATTTGTGGTTTTGTACGTAACAACCTAAAAAAAAAAAAAGATATACAGAAAATGCACGTGTTTGTTAAAGTAATTATTATTTTTCAATAAAAGATGGTTTGCAAGTGTGTTAGCGTTTCGGGACGTAAGTAGGTAAAAAACACTCAAAAGACACGTTTTGGTATTTCTTTTTTTTTCCATATAGGTGTTTTTCATGCTTTTTATTCGTTTATCATACCTAACACGCTGAAAACTTTGAAAAGTCACGTTTCTGTTAATGTCGTTTCTTTTCTCATATAGGTGGCTTTGCATGCATTTTGGCGTTTGGTACATAACTTTGTGAAAAACAATTTAAATTTACACTTCTTTGGTAATGATGTTTTGTTTCTCCATACAGAGTTCTATTCATGCCTTTTAGCGTTTTTGGTACCTAAGAAGTTTAACAACTCTCATAATACATGTTTCACTTAATTATCTATATTTCCCCATGTAGAGCACTTTCCATGCATATTAGAATTTTTTAACGTAATGTGCTCAAATCTATACTGTTTCTCCATAAATGGTGTTTTGCCTGCGTTTTAGCGTTTTATTACGTAAGGAGCTTAAAAACACTGAAAAGAGAAGTATTTGGTAATGATGTATTGATTTCCCATGTAGGGTACTTTGAAAGCTTTCTATCGTTTTGGTGTCTAACACGTCCATAATCACTCAACAAACACGTTTCTTAAAATGTCGTTTTCTTTTCCCCTATTAGATACTTTGCATGCATTTTTTAGCTTCTTGGTACCTAACAATGTGAAATACACTGAAAATACACGTTTTTTGGTAGTGTTGTTCTGTTTCTCCATATAAGCTATTCATGCGTTTCAGCGTTTTGGTACTTGAGAAGAAGGAAAAAGAATAACATTTATAATACACGTTTCTCGTAATGTCTTTTTGTCTCCCCATATAGATTGTTTTTCATGCATTTTGGCGTATAGGTTCGTAACAAGTTCAAAAGCACTGAAAATACTTGTTTTTGGTAATGTTACTCTTTGTCTCCATAAAGGGTGATTTATGTGCGTTTTAGCATTTAGGTACGTATCTAGCATAAAAATTCAAAAGACTCGTTTTATTTTCCCATATAGGGCATATTGTATGCATTTTGGCGTTTAGGTACTTAACAATGTAAGAAACACTCAAAATACACGTTTTTTGTAATATTATTGTTTCTCCGTATAGAGTGCTATGCAACGCTTTTTGGTTCCTACAAAGCTAAAAAAAAAAAAAATCATAAAACACGCTTTTCGTAATATCCTTTCGTTTTTCTATATTGGGTACCTTGCATGCATTTTGGCGTTTATGTACGTAACAAGCTGAAAAAAAAAATTTAAAATACTTGATTTTGATAATGTTACCCTGCCTAAAAAAGTGGGGTTTTTGCATGCGTTTTAGCGTTTTGTTAGGTATGTTCCTCAACAACACTGAAAAAAAAAAATGTTTTTGGTAATGTTATTTTAATTCCCCATATCGGGTGATTTCGATGTTTTTTTTAGCGTTTGTCACACATGCACTAAAACACTCATAAGATACGTTTCTTATAATGTCATTTAATTTCACCGTAGAGGCTGCAATGCGTGAATTTTGGCGTTTTGTTATCCAACGATGTGAAAAACAAACTTAATACACATTTTTTTGTATTGTTATTCTGTTCCTCCAAATAGAGTGCTATTCATACGTTTTACCTTTTTGGTGCCTAAGAACCTTAAAACACTCAAAATACACGTCGCTCTTAGTGTTCTATATTTGATGTACCTTCACTACATATTTGTGGTTTTGTACGTAACAACCTAAAAAAAAAAAAAGATATACAGAAAATGCACGTGTTTGTTAAAGTAATTATTATTTTTCAATAAAAGATGGTTTGCAAGTGTGTTAGCGTTTCGGGACGTAAGTAGGTAAAAAACACTCAAGAGACACGTTTTGGTATTTTTTTTTTTTTCCATATAGGTGTTTTTCATGCTTTTTAATGTTCTCGTGTCTAACACGCTTCAAAGGACACTCAAAAGACATGTTTCTGTAAATGAAATTTCAGTTCACAATTGAGGGTGCTTTGTATGCATTATGTCGTTTTGGTACCTAAGAATTTGAAAAAAAAAAAACTCAAAATACATGTTTTTGATAATGTTGTTCTCCTTCCGAGGAAGAGTGCTATTCATACGTTTCAGTGTTTTGATACATAAGACGATCCAAAGCCCTGATAATACGCATTTCTAGTTATGTTCTATCATTACCTCAAATAGGGTTCTTTCCATGCAATTCGTCGTTTTTATACGTAACAAGTTAAAACAATACTCAAAATACTTGTTCCTACATATACAGTGCTATTGAGCGTTTTGTAAGCTAAGGTCAGTAACATTTATAATACGTGTGTGTGGTAATGTAAAGAGATTACATATCGAAGCATAAGGCCACGAGGAGGAGGAAGAAGAGGAGGAGGAGGAGAAAGAGAAAAGGGAAGAAAAAGAGAGAATGAAATAGAAATAGAAAGAAAAGAGAAAGAGAAATAGGAAGCGGAAGAGGAAAAAGAAACAACAACGACAACAACAACAACAACAACGATAACAATAACAATAACAACAACAACAAACGCAGAGAATAAAAGATCCCGAACTAGAACGAGAGAGAGAGAGAGAGAGAGAGAGAGAGAGAGAGAGAGAGAGAGAGAGAGAGAGAGAGAGAGAGAGAGAGAGAGAGAGAGAGAGAGAGAGAGACGCTAAACACTAAAACGCATAAATAAAAAAAAAACTAAAAACGTGTGTTTTGAGTGCATTTCACATTTATCCTGTAGGGGAAAAGGAAAAGTGATTAAGAGAACGTGTATAATGAGTGTTTTTTTTTTTTAGCTTCTTAGGTACCAAAACGCTAAAACGTACGAGTTGTATTATATACAGAGAAACAACAATATTACCAAAAACACGTATTTTGAGTGTATTTCACATTATAAGGTGTCATAACGACAAAATGGATGCAAAGCACCCTATATTGGAATAGAAACGATATTTCCATAAACGTGTCTTTTGAGTTTTAAAAGCGTCTTAGGCACCAAAAAACTAAAAAGCATAGAAAGCATTCTATACGGTAAAATAAAACATTACTAAAAACGTGTCTTATAAGTTTTTTTTTTTTTACTCTCTACGTACCAAAACTCTAAAACACATGCAAAATGCCCTTTATTGAGAAAACAATAACATCACCTAAAACAAGTATATTGAATGTTTTTGAGCTTTTTACTTACAAAAACGCAATTATTAATGGAAAGTACTTATATTGGAAAAATAAAGAACATTATGAGAAACGTTTATTGTCAGTGTTTTTTTTTTTAACTTAGGTACCAAAATAATAAAACTCATAAATAGCACAATATATGGAGAAACAGAGCATTACCAAAAACGTTTAATTTAAGTGTATTTGACATTTCCATGTAGCAAAACACACAAAAAAAAAATAAATAAATAAATAACCGCAAAGAACTCTATTTGGGAAAACAAAACGAAATTACCAGAAACGTGTCTTTTGTGTTTGTTTAACGTGTTTGGCACTAAAACTTTAAACACCATGAAAATCATTCTGCATGGGAAAAGAAAGCTACTAAACTTGTTTTTTTTAATGTTTTTGAACTTCTAACTTACCAAAACACTAAAACGCTTCCAAAGTACCTTTTATGGAGAAACAGAATAACATTGCCAAAAAAAACAAGTATTTTGAGAGTTTTTGAGCTTTTCACGTAGAGAAACCTAATAATGCATGCAAATTACCTTGTATGAGGGCACAGAAAGACATTTTGAGAAACGTGTATTATGAGTCTTCTTGAGCTTCTTAGGTATCAAATCACTAAAATGCATAGATAAAATTCTACATGGAGAAAGACAAGAACATTATCAAAAACGTGTAATTTGAGTGTTAAGTACTAAATCTTGAAAATACCTGCAAAACAAAAAAAAAAAAAAAATTCAAAACCCTCTTCAAGGGGATAGGCAATAACTTTATCAAAAACAAGTATCTTGCGTGTTTTTGAGCATGTTACGTTAAAAAAACGCCAAAATGTATTGAAAGTACTCTATATTTCTAAACAAGACATTACGAGAAACGTGCAATAGGAGTGTTTTTTAACTTCTTAGGAACAAAAACGCTAAAACTCATGAATAGCACTCGGTACGGAGAAACAGAAACTTACTAAAAATGTGTATTTTACATTGTTAGGTACTAAAACTTGAAAATGCCTGTTAAACTTCCTATATGGGAAAAACGAAATGAATTCGCCAGAAACGTGTCTTTTCCGTTTTTTTTTTTTTTTTTTTTTTGCCTCTTAGGCAAACGCTAAGAATCATATAAATCATTCTTTATGAGAAAAATAAATAATACGAAAAAGAAATCGTCATTTCACTCATTTATAGAGAAATACAACATCACGAAAAACAAGGATTTTGAATGTTTTGAGCTTGTTACATAAAAAAATGACAAAATGCGTATAAAGTACTCTATGAGCGGAAATGGAAAGAGATTACGAAAAAACTGTATTCTGAGTGTTTTTTTTTTTTAGATTCTTAGGCACCGAAATGAAAAAAAAGAAAAAATGTGTAATTTGAGAGATCTCTCTTTGTTATATACTAAAACGCCAAAATGCCTGGTAAGCTTTTGATACAAGGAAAAGAAACGACCTTACAAGAAAACGTCTTTTAAATGTTTTTTGGGCGAGTTAGGCACCAAAGCGCTTCATGGTAATGACTTGGTAATGGGTACAAAAAAAAAAAACAATATGAAAAATGTGACCATTGAATGTTTTTTAACTTTTTACGTACCGAAATGTTATAACGTATGCAAAATATACTTTACGTAGAAGCACAATAATAAAAGAAAAAACAAGAATTTTAGGGATTTTGAACTTGTTACTCAGAAAAATTACAAAATACATGCAAACAACATTTAATGCGAAAAAACAAAAGACTTTACGAGAATCGTGTATTATGAGAGTTTTTGAGCTACATATTTTTCAAAACATTAAAACACATGAATAGCACTCTACATGGAGAAAAAGAATAACTACCAAAACGTGTATTTTCAGAGTATTTCACAATATGGTACCAAAACGCCAAAATGCATGCAATGCATCCTATTTGGGAAAAGAAAACGAAATTTCCAGAATCGTGTCTCGAGTGTTTGTGAGCGTGCTAGGCACCAAAAGGCTAAAAAGCATTTAAAACACCTTATATGGAAAGAAAAAAAAGCATGATTACAAAAAAAAAACGTGTCTTTTGAGTATTTTTCAACTGCTTACGTACCAAAACGCTAAAAGGACTGCAAAACACCCCCTATGGATGAAAGGAATAATATTTTCCAAAAGAAGTATTTGCAATGATTGAGCTTGTTACGTAAAAAGACCATTACAAAAACCATTACCATTACCAAAATTAAGTATTGTGAGTGTTTTTCAGCTTTTTTTTGTAGAAAAGCACAAAAATATATGGAAAGTACTCTTATATACGGAAACAAAAAGATATTACGAGAATTTTGCATTTTGAATATTTTGAGCTTCTTAGGTACCAAAACGTTAAAAGGCATAGATAAAACTCTTTGGGTAAAAAGAAAGAGCAACATTACCAAAAAAGGTTTATTTTTTAGTATTTTTCACAATGTTAGCAAAACCCCAAAATCCATATAAAGCATTTCATGTGGAGATTGGTAACTACATTAACAAAAATGTATGTTTTTAGTATTTTTTTTTTATGTTATAATGTTTTTTATGTTTTTTTTTTTTTTAGGTTTTTTAATGTTTTATTTGACTTTTTTTTTTTTTTTTTTTTTTTTAGATTTCCAGGTATGAAAAACGCGTGAACAACATTCAGTATGGAGAAACAGAACAACATTACGAAAAACGTGCATTTTGGGTGTTTTTTCACATTGTTAGGTAAAGAATCGTCAAAATGCATGCAAAACACTATATGAGTAAACGAAATATCAATACCAAAAATGTATTTTTTCAGTGTTTTTGAGCGTGTTAGCCACCAAAACACTAAAAAGCATAGAAAGCATCTTATGTGATAATATAAATGAACATTAACAAAAAAACGTGTCTTCCATGTGTGTTTACTCTTCTTCCATAGCAACACGCTTAAACGCATGCAAAACGCTGTATAAGATTTTTACTGTTTTTTTTTTTTTAATCTTACGTAGAAAAAAGCCAAATTGCATGAAAAGTACCCTATATTTTTAAAAGAAACGATATTACCAGAAACGTATGTAATGAATGCTTTTAAGCTTCTTAGGTACTACAACCCTAAAACGCGTGATATATATATATATATATATATATATATATATATATATATATATATATATATATATATATATATATATATATATATATATATATATATATATATATATATATATATATATATATATATATATATACACTTGAATATTTATTACATTGTTAGCTACCAAAACGCTAAAATGCAAGCGATGCACTCTATATAAGGAAACGAAGCGACATTACTAGAAACTTTTTATTATGTTTTATTTTCATTATGTTTCAGAGTTTTAGGCACCAATTAGTTTTAGGCAACAATACAATGCTAGTAAAGTACCCTATTTTGGATTATAAAACAACATTATTAAAAAAGGTGTTTGTGTGTTTTTGAGCTTCCTACATTCCAAAACGCTAAAATTCATGCAAAACTCTTATCATTGGAGAAACAAAAAAAAAAAAAAACATTACCTGAAATATGTATTATGAGTATTTTTTTTGTACTTGTTAGATACAAAAACGGGAAAATGCATACAATATACCCTATATGGTGAAACATAACGATATTACCACACACACACCTACAATGAATGTTACCGACCTTAGCTTACAAAACGCTCAATAGCACTCTATATGTAGAAACAGAACAACATTACCAAAAAAGGTGTTATGAGTCTCATTGAAATCAGTAAGTACGATAACGCGAAAATTCATGCAAATTATCCTATATGGAATAACGAAAAGAAATTACAAAAAAAATTGCATTTTGAGTGCTTTTGCGCTTATTAGGTTCCAAAAACCGAAAACACTTCAATAGCATTATATGTGGAGAAACAGAACATTACCAAAAAAAACAAGTATTTTGTATGTTTTTTTTTTTTTGTATTGTAAGATACAAATCTAGCTAATGTGCATGTAAAGCACCCTATATGGGGAAAATAAACGACAATTCCAGAAATATGTCTTTGGAGTGTTTATGTGCGCTATGCACCAAAACACTAAAATGTATGGAAATCACACTATACGGAAATAATAAACATTACAAAAAACGTATCCTTTGAGTGTTTTTTTTTTTTTACTTTTTACGTACCAAAATGTTAAAACGCATGCGAAACACACTTTATGAAGAAAGAATAGCATTGCCAAAACAAGTATTTTGAGTATTGTTTTAACTTGTTACGTATAAAAACGACGAATTGCATGGAAAGAACCCTATTTGAGGTAATGAAAGAACATTACTAAAACTGAGTATTATAAGTGCTTTGGATCGTCTTATGTACCAAAACGCTAAAACGCATGAATATCACTCAATCTCGGAAGGAGAACAATATAATAAAAGACGTGTATTTTGAGTTTTCTTTTTCTTTCAAATTATTAGGTACCAAAACGCCAAAATGCATGTAAAGCACCCTCAATTGTGAGCTAAAATCTCATTTGCAGAAACATTTCTTTTGAGTGTCCTTTGAAGCGTGTTAGAAACCTAAAAAGCATGAAAAACACCTATATGAAGAAAAAAATATATAAAAACGTGTCTTTTGAGTGTTTTTTTTTACCTACTTACGTCCCGAAACGCTAACACACATGCAAAACACCTTTTATTGAAAAATAATAATTACTTTAACAAAAACGTGCATTTACTGTTTTCTTTTTTTTTAGGTTGTTACGTACAAAACCACAAACATGTGGTGAAAGTACATGAAATATAGAACACTAAGAGAGACGTGTATTTTGAGTGTTTTAAGGTTCTTAGGTACCAAAAAATGTAAAACGCATAAATAGCACTCTATATGGAGGAACAGAATAACAATACAAAAAAATGGGAATTTAGTGTGTTTTTCACATCATTGGATAACAAAACGCCAAAATTCACGCAAAGTAACCTCTACGGTGAAATGAAATGACATTACAAGAAACGTATCTTATGAGTGTTTTAGTGCATGTTTGACAAACGCTAAAAGAATATCGAAATCACCCGATATGAGGAATCAAAATAACATTAACAAAAACATTTATTTTTAGTGTTTTTGAGAGACATACCTAACAAAACTCTAAAACGCATTCAAAACCCGCCTTCATTAAGGCAGAGAGTAACATTATCAAAAACAAGTATTTTAAGTGTGTTTTTTTTTCAACTTGTTACGTACATAAACGCCAAAATGCATGCAAGGTTCCCAATATAGAAAAAAGAAAGGATATTACGAAAAGCGTGTTTTAGGATTTTTTTTCAGCTTTTTAGAAACCAAAAAATGTTGAATAGCAATCTATACGGAGAAACAATAATATTACCAAAAACGTGTATTTTGAGTGTTTCTTACATTGTTAAGTACCAAAACGCCAAAATGCTTACAATGTGACCTACATGGGAAAACAAAACGAGTCTTGAATTTTTTTTAATCTAGATACGTACCTAAATCCTAAAACGCACATAAATCACCCTTTATGGAAACAAAGATTAACATTACCAAAAACAAGTATTTTCAATATTTTTGAACTTGTTACGTACCTATACGCCAAAATGCATGCAAAACAATCTATATGGGGAGACAAAAAGACATTACGAGAAACGTGTATTATAAAAACGCTGAAACGCATGAATAGCTTATATGGAGAAACAGAAAAACACTACCAAAAAAATGTGAATTTTCAGTGCATTTTACATTGTTAGGTACCAAGAAGCTAAAATGCATGGAAAGGATCTTATATGGGAAAAGGAAACGAAATTTTAAGAAACGTGTTTGTTGAGTGATTATGGACGTGTTAGACACCAAAACGATAGAAAGGTTTGAAAGTACCTTACATGGGAAATCAATACATCATTACCAAATATTTTTCTTTTCAGTGCTTTTAAGCTTTTTACGTACCAGAACGCTAAAACGCAGGCAAAACACCATTTATGGAGAAACAATATAAATTTGAGCACTTTACGTTCAAAAATTCTAAAATGCGTGGAAAGTACTCTACATGGGGAAATAAAAATAATTAAGTGAAACGTGTATTATGAGAGTTACTAAGCTTCTTAGGTACCACAACGCTAAAAGGTATGAATAGAACTATGTATGGAGAAAGAAAACATCATTACCAAAGACGTTTGAATTTAAAGCATTTTTCCTAACGTTATGTACCAAACGCCAAAACGCATGCAAAAAACGCAACGCAACGCAAAAAAAAAAAAAAAACGTCTCTTTTCAGTGTTTTTGAGCTACTTACCAAAACGCAAAAAGGTATGTAAAACGCCCTTCATGGAAAAAGAGTATATTTCTATTAAAAACGCATATTTGGAGTATTTTTCAGCTTGTTACGTAGGAAATGCCTAAATGCGTGGAAAGTATTTTATATGGGGAAAGGACAAGCCATTACGAAAAACTTGTGTTAAAAAAATTTTTTTTATCTTATCAGGTATGAAAACGCTAAAACGCATGAATATCTCTTTATAT
>NC_087162.1:12515447-12532947 GCF_035594125.1 Scylla paramamosain | reverse complement strand
AAATCTCGATTTCTTTCCATATATAAGGTGCTTTACCATATTGGTACCTACCGATGTGAAATACACTCAAAATACACATTGTTTGTAAAGTTGTACTGTTTCTCCATATTGAGTGCTATTTATGAATTTTAGCGTTTTGGTACCCAAGAAGCTCAAGACCATTGATATTACACATTTTTGGTAACTTTTTTTTTTTCCGTTTCCTCATATAGTGTATTTTCCATGAATTTTGACGTTTGTCTACGTAACAAGCTCAAAAACACAAAAAAAATTTTCATAACCTGCTCAAAAACTCTCAAAATAATTGTTTTTGGTATATATTCTGTTTTTTTTTTTTTTTCATACAAACATCCATGCGTTTTAGCGTTTTCTTACATAAGTAATTCAAAACACTTGAAAGAGACGTTTTTGGTAATGATCTTTTTGTTTTCCCATATAGGGTGCTTTCCTTGCTTTTTAGTGTTTCAGTGCCTATCACGCTCGTAAACACTCGAAAGACACGTTTCTCGAAATCCCATTTTCTTTCTACATATAGGATACTTTCAATACATTTTGGCGTTTTAATAGCTAACAATGTGAAATATATTCAAAATGCACCTTTTTTGTTGCATTGTTCTGTTTCTCCATATAAAGTGATATTCATGCGTTTTTAGCGTTTTTATACATGATAAGATAAAAAATTCTTTTAACACAAGTTTCTCGTAATAGCTTATTCTTTCCCCATATAGAACACTTTCCACGCATTTGGGCATTACCTACGTAACAAGCTGAAAAATACTCCAAATATGCGTTTTTAATAGAAATATACTCTTTTTTTTTCATGAAGGGCGTTTTACATACCTTTTACCGTTTTGGTAAGTAGCTCAAAAGCACTGAAAAGAGACATTTTTTTTTTTTTTGTTAAAGTTTTGTTTTAATTTATAGGGTGTTTCCCATTCTTTTTTTTTATTGTTATTTTTGTGCCTAGCGTGGTTATAAACACTCGAAAATAATGCTTCATGAAATCTCGTTTCCTTTCCCAATATAGGCTGCTTCCTATGCATTTTGGCATTTTGGTAGCTAACTAAACACTCAAAATATTTGTTTAGGCTTATGTTATTCTCTTTCTCTATAAAAGGTGTTTTGCATGCATTTTAGTATTTTTGGTACGAAAGTAGTTAAAAAAAAAATTCAAAAGACACGTTTTTGCTAATAACCCGGTAGGGTTATTTCTATGCTTTTATTCGTTTATCGTACCTAACACGCTGAAAACTTTGAAAAGTCACGTTTCTGTTAATGTCGTTTCTTTTCTCATATAGGTGGCTTTGCTGGCATTTTGGCGTTTGGTACATAACTTTGGGAAAAACAATTTAAATTTACACTTCTTTGGTAATGATGTTTTGTTTCTCCATACAGAGTTCTATTCATGCCTTTTAGCGTTTTTGGTACCTAAGAAGCTTAATAACTCTCATAATACATGTTTCACTTAATTATTTTTATTTCCCCATGTAGAGCACTTTCCATGCATATTAGAATTTTTTAACGTAATGTACTCAAAACTATACTGTTTCTCCATAAATGGTGTTTTGCCTGCGTTTTAGCGTTGTAGTACGTAACGAGCTTAAAAACACTAAAAAGAGAAGTATTTGGTAATGATGTATTGATTTCCCATGTAGGGTACTTTCAAAGCTTTCTATCGTTTTGGTGTCTAACACGTCCATAATCACTCAACAAACACGTTTCTTAAAATGTCGTTTTCTTTTCCCTTATTAGATACTTTGCATGCATTTTAGCCTCTTGGTACCTAACAATGTGAAATACACTCGAAATACACGTTTTTTGGTAGTGTTGTTCTGTTTCTCCATATAAGCTATTCATGCGTTTCAGCGTTTTGGTACTTGAGAAGTAGAAAAAAAAGAACATTTATAATACACGTTTCTCGTAATGTCTTTTTGTCTCCCCATATAGATTGTTTTGCATGCATTTTGGCGTATAGGTTCGTAACAAGTTCAAAAGCACTGAAAATACTTGTTTTTGGTAATGTTACTCTTTGTCTCCATAAAGGGTGATTTATCTGCGTTTTAGCATCTAGCATAAAGTATCTAGCATAAAAATAAAAAAAAACTCGTTTTATTTTCCCATATAGGGCACATTGCATGCATTTTGGCGTTTTGGTACTTAACAATGTAAGAAACACTCAAAATACACGTTTTTTGTAATATTATTGTTTCTCCGTATAGAGTGCTATGCAACGCTTTTTGGTTCCTACAAAGCTAAAAAAAAAAAAATCATAAAACACGCTTTTCGTAATATCCTTTCGTTTTTCTATATTGGATAGCTGAAAAAAAAGCTGAAAAAAATAAAATACTTGATTTTGATAATGTTACCCTGCCTAAAAAAAGGGGGTTTTTGCATGCGTTTTAGCGTTTTGTTAGGTATGTCCCTCAACAACGCTGAAAAAAAATGTTTTTGGTAATGTTATTTTAATTCCCCATATCGGGTGATTTCGATGTTTTTTTAGCGTTTGTCACACATGCACTAAAACACTCATAAGATACGTTTCTTGTAATGTCATTTTATTTCACCGTAGAGGCTGCAATGCGTGAATTTTGGCGTTTTCTTATCCAACGATGTGAAAAACACACTTAATACACATTTTTTTTGTATTGTTATTCTGTTCTTCCATATAGAGTGCTATTCATACGTTTTACCTTTTTGGTACCTAAGAACCTTAAAACACTCAAAATACACGTCGCTCTTAGTGTTCTATATTTGATGTACTTTCACTACATATTTGTGGCTTTATACGTAACAACCTAAAAAAAAAAAAAAGACACAGAAAATGTACGTGTTTCTTAAAGTAATTATTATTTTTCAATAAAAGATGGTTTGCAAGTGTGTTAGCGTTTCGGGACGTAAGTAGGTGAAAAACACTCAAAAGACACGTTTTGGTATTTTATTTTTTTTTCCATATAGGTGTTTTTCATGCTTTTTTGTGTTCTCGTGTCTAACACGCTTCAAAGGACACTCAAAAGACATGTTTCTGTAAATGAAATTTCAGTTCAAAATTGAGGGTGCTTTGCATGCATTTTGGCGTTTTGGTACCTTAGAATTTGAAAAAAAAACCTCAAAATAGATGTTTTTGATAATGTTTTTCTCCTTCCGAGGAAGAGTGCTATTCATGCGTTTTAATCTTTTGATACATAAGACGAGCCAAAGCCCTTATAATACGCATTTCTAGTTATGTTCTATCATTACCTCAAATAGGGTTCTTTCCATGCAATTCGTCGTTTTTATACGTAACAAGTTAAAACAATACTCAAAATACTTGTTTTGGCAATGCTAATTTTTCTTCATAAAGTGTGTTTCGCATGCGTTTTAACATTTTGGTACGTAAAAAGTAAAAAAAAACACTCAAAGGATACGTTTTTTGTAATGTTTGTTATTCCCGTATAGCGTGATTTCCATTTTAGCGTTTTGGTGCATAGCGCACATAAACACTTCGAAGACATATTTCTGGAATTGTCGTTTATTTTCCCCTTATAGGGTGCTTTACATGCATATTAGCTAGATTTGTATCTTACAATACAAAAAAACACAAAATACTTTTTTTTTTTACTGGTAATTTTCTGTTTCTCCACATATAATGCTATTGAAGTGTTTTCGGTTTTTGGAACCTAATAAGCGCAAAAGCACTCAAAATACAATTTTTTTGTAATGTCTTTTCGTTATTCCATATTGGATAATTTGCATGAATTTTCGCGTTATCGTACTTACCGATTTTAATGACACTCATAACACGTTTTTTGGTAATGTAGTTCTCTTTCTACATATACAGTGCTATTGAGCGTTTTGTATGCTAAGGTCAGTAACATTTATAATACGTGTCTGTGGTAATGTAAAGAGATTACATACCGAAGAATAAGGCCAAGAGGAGGAGGAGGAGGAGGAGAAGGAGAAGGAGAAAAGGGAAGAAAAAGAGAGAATGAAATAGAAAGAGAAAGAAAAGAGAAAGAGAAAGAGGAAGCGGAAGAGGAAAAAGAAACAACAACGACAACAACAACAACAACAACAACAACAACAACAACAATAACAACAACAACAAACGCATAGAACAAAAGATTCCGAACTAGAACGAGAGAGAGAGAGAGAGAGAGAGAGAGAGAGAGAGAGAGAGAGAGAGAGAGAGAGAGAGAGAGACGTTAAACACTAAAACGCATAAATAACACTAAAAAAAAAAAAAAGAAAACGAAAAGCGTGTGTTTTGAGTGCATTTCACATTTACCCTGTAGGGGAAAAGGAAAAGTGATTAAGAGAACGTGTATAATGAGTGTTTTTTTTTTTAGCTTCTTAGGTACCAAAACGCTAAAACGTACGAGTTGTATTATATACACAGAAACAACAATATTACCAAAAACGCGTATTTTGAGTGTATTTCACGTTATAAGGTGTCATAACGACAAAATGCATGCAAAGCACCCTATATTGGAATAAAAACGATACTTCCATAAACGTGTCTTTTGAGTTTTTAAAAGCGTCTTAGGCACCAAAACACTTAAAAGCATAGAAAGCATCGTATACGGTAAAATAAAACATTACTAAAAACGTGTCTTATAAATGTTTTTTTTTTTACTCTCTACGTACCAAAACTCTAAAACACATGCAAAATGCCCTTTATTGAGAAAACAATAACATCACCTAAAACAAGTATATTGAATGTTTTTTGAGCTTTTTACTTACAAAAACGCAATTATTCATGGAAAGTACTTATATTGGAAAAATAAAGGACATTATGAGAAACGTTTATTGTCAGTGTTTTTTTTTTTTTTTAACTTAGGTACCAAAATAATAAAACTCATTAATAGCACAATATATGGAGAAACAGAGCATTACCAAAAACGTTTAATTTAAGTGTATTTAACATTTCCAGGTAGCAAAACACACACACAAAAAATAAATAAATAAATAACCGCAAAAAACTCTATTTGGGAAAACAAAACGAAATTACCAGAAACGTGTCTTTTGTGTTTGTTTAACGTGTTTGGCACTAAAACTTTAAAAACCATGAAAATCATTCTGCATGGGAGAAGAAAGCTACTAAACTTGTATTTTGAATGTTTTTGAACTTCTAACTTACCAAAACACTAAAACGCTTCCAAAGTACCTTTTATGGAGAAACAGAATAACATCGCCAAGAAACAGGTATTTTGAGAGTTTTTGAGCTTTTCACGTAGAGAAACCTAATAATGCATGGAAATTACCTTGTATGAGGGCACAGAAACACATTTCGAGAAACGTGTATTATGAGTCTTCTTGAGCTTCTTAGGTATCAAATCACTGAAATGCATAAATAAAATTCTACATGGAGAAAGACAACAACATTATCAAAAACGTGTAATTTGAGTGTATATTACATTGTTAAGTACTAAATCTTAAATAAAATACCTGTAAAGCAAAAAAAAAAATAAAAACCCTCTTCAAGGGGAAAGGCAATAACTTTATAAAAAACAAGTATCTTGCGTGTTTTTGAGCATGTTACGTTAAAAAAACACCAAAAATGTACTGAAAGTATTCTATATTTCTAAACAAAAAACATTACGAGAAACGTGCAATAGAAGTGTTTTTTAACTTCTTAGGAACAAGAACGCTAAAACTCATGAATAGCACTCGGTACGGAGAAACAGAAACTTACTAAAAATGTGTATTTTACATTGTTAGGTACTAAAACTTTTAAAATGCCTGCTAAACTTCCTATATGGGAAAAACGAAATGAATTCGCCAGAAACGTGTCTTTTCCGTTTTTTTTTTTTTTTTTTGCCTCTTAGGCAAACGCTAAGAATCATATAAATCAATCTTTATGAGAAAAATAAATAATACGAAAAAGAAATCGTCATTTCAGTCATTTATAGAGAAATACAACATCACAAAAAACAAGGATTTTGAATGTTCTGTGCTTGTTACATAGAAAAATGACAAAATGTGTATAAACTACTCTATGAGCGGAAACGGAAAGAGATTACGAAAAAACTGTATTCTGAGTGTTTTTTTTTTTTTAGATTCTTAGGCACCGAAATGAAAAAAAAGAAAAAAAAATGTGTAATTTGAGAGATCTCTCTTTGTTATATACTAAAACGCCAAAATGCCTGGTAAGCTTTTGATACGAGAAAAAGAAACGACCTTACCAGAAACATGTCTTTTAAATGTTTTTTGGGCGAGTTAGGCACCAAAGCGCTTCATGGTAATGGCTTGGTAATGAATACAAAAAAAACAATATGAAAAATGTGACCATTGAATGCTTTTGAACTTTTTACGTACTGAAATGTTAAAACGTATGTAAAATATACTTTACGTAGAAGCACAAAAATAGAAGAAAAAAACAAGAATTTTAGGGATTTTGAGCTTGTTACTCAGAAAAATTATAAAATACATGCAAACAACATTTAACGCGAAAAAAAAAAGAAAAGACTTCACGAGAATCGTGTATTATGAGAGTTTTTGAGCTATATATTTTTCAAAACATTAAAACACATGAATAGCACTCTACATGGAGAAAAAGAATAACTACCAAAACGTGTATTTTCAGAGTATTTCACAATATGGTACCAAAACGCCAAAATGCATGCAATGCATCCTATTTGGGAAAAGAAAACGAAATTTCCAGAATCGTGTCTCGAGTGTTTGTGAGCGTGCTAGGCACCAAAAGGCTATAAAGCATTTAAAACACCTTATATGGAAAGAAAAAAGCATGATTACAAAAAAACGTGTCTTTTGAGTATTTTTCAACTGCTTACGTACCAAAACGCTAAAAGGACTGCAAAACACCCCCTATGGATGAAAGGAATAATATTTCCCAAAAGAAGTATTTGCAATGTTTTGAGCTTGTTACGTAAAAAGACCATTACAAAAACCATTACCATTACCAAAATTAAGTATTGTGAGTGTTTTTCATTTTTTTTTTTTGTAGAAAAGCACAAAAATATATGGAAAGTACTCTTATATACGGAAACGAAAAGATATTACGAGAATTTTGCATTTTGAATATTTTGAGCTTCCTAGGTACCAAAACGCTAAAAAGCATAAATAAAACTCTTTAGGTAAAAAGAAAGAGCAACATTACCAAAAAAGGTTTATTTTTTAGTATTTTTCACAATGTTAGCAAAACCCCAAAATCCATATAAAGCATTTCATGTGGAGATTGGTAACTACATTAACAAAAATATATGTTTTTAGTGTTTTTTTTTTTTTTTTTTTTTAATGTTTCAATGTTTTTTTTTTATGTTTTTTAATGTTTTATTTGACTGTTAATTTTTTGTTTTTTTATAGATTTCCAGGTATCAAAAACGCGTGAACAACATTCAGTATGGAGAAACAGAACATTACGAAAAACGTGTATTTTGAGTGTTTTTTTTCACATTGTTAGGTAAAGAATCGTCAAAATGCATGCAAAACACTATATGAGTAAACGAAATATCAATACCAAAATGTATTTTTTCAGTGTTTTTGAGCGTGTTAGGCACCAAAACACTAAAAAGCATGGAAACCATCTTATGTGATAATATAAATCAACATTAACAACATGCTAAATTGCATATGTTCAATTCGCATCTCCTCCCTTATTTATTGACCAACTTCTTTCCTCCAAAAATAATTTTAATCAGGAAGGATAGAAGAACAACGTCTTTTATCTTTTTTTTTTTTATGATAATGAAAAAAAAAAAGTTTGAAACGTAGAAAATAATTATATTCAAATATCTAAAAAATCGTATTGAACTCCAAACAAAAGATTCGATAGCATACTCGTATATATATATATATATATATATATATATATATATATATATATATATATATATATATATATATATATATATATATATATATATATATATATATATATATATATATATATATATATATATATATATATATATATATATATATATATATATATATATATATATATATATATATATATATATATATATATTTCGTGTTTCCTAATGTTGTACGCAGAGAGAAAACAGGAGATTTTCAAAGGAGACAAAAAGAAAACAGGGATATCAGAACAATATAGGAAAAAAAGGGGGAAAAAAAAAATATCATACATTTCTCGCAGCGCGAGAAATTCATGCGTCTTAGCGTTTTAGTACATAAGCAGCTCAAAAGCACCCATAACAAATGTTTCTCGTAATGTTCTTTCGCTACCCATATAGGGAACTTTGCATGCTTTTTTTTGCTTTTTCTACTAAGAAGCTGAAAAAAATACTCAAACTACACGCTTTTGGTAAAGTTATGCTGTTTTCCCATAAAGTGTGTTTTGCATATATTTTACAGTTTTGGTACGTAAGTAGCTCAAAAGCACTGAAAAGAAAAGGTTTTAGTATTTTTTTTTTTTTTTTTTTGTAATTTAGTAATTTTTTTCCCCATATGGCGTGTTTGCCATACTTTTTATCGTTTTGCTACCTACCACGCTCATAAATACTAAAAAGACACGTTTCTGGAAATCTCAATTTCTTTCCCCATATAAGGTGCTTTGCCGTATTGGTACCTACCAATTTGAAATACACTCAAAATACACATTGTTTGTAAAGTTGTACTGTTTCTCCATATTGAGTGCTATTTATGCATTTTAGCGTTTTGGTACCCAAGAAGCTCAAAACCATTGATAATACACATTTTTGGTAACTTTTTTTTTTTCCCGTTTCCTCATATAGTGTATTTTCCATGTATTTTGACGTTTGTATACGTAACAAGCTCAATAACACAAAAAAAAAAAATTCATAACCTGCTCAAAAACTCTCAAAATACTTGTTTTTGGTATATATTCTGTTTTCTTTTTTTTTTTACACAAACATCCATGCGTTTTAGCGTTTTCTTACATAAGTAGTTCAAAACACTTGAAAGAGACGTTTTTGGTAATGATCTTTTTGTTTTCCCATATAGGGTGCTTTCCTTGCTTTTTAGTGTTTCAGTGCCTAGCACGCTCGTATACACTCGAAAGACACGTTTCTGGAAATCCCATTTTCTTTCTACATATACGATGCTTTCAATACATTTTGGCGTTTTAATACCTAACAATGTGAAATACATTCAAAATGCACCTTTTTTGTTGCATTGTTCTGTTTCTCCATATAAAATGATATTCATGCGTTTTTAGCATTTTTATACCTGATAAGATAAAAAATTCTTTTAACACAAGTTTCTCGTAATGGCTTATCTTTTCCCCATATAGAACACTTTCCACGTATTTGGGCATTACCTACGTAACAAGCTGAAAAATACTCCAAATATGCGTTTTTAATAGAAATATACTCTTTTTCCATGAAGGGCGTTTAACATACCTTTTACTGTTTTGGTAAGTAGCTCAAAAGCACTGAAAAGAGACGTTTTTTTTTTGTTAAAGTTTTGTTTTAATTTATAGGGTGTTTTTCATGCTTTTTTTTTATTGTTATTTTTGTGCCTAGCGTGGTTATAAACACTCGAAAGTAATGCTTCATGAAATCTCGTTTCCTTTCCCAATATAGGCTGCTTCCTATGCATTTTGGCGTTTTGGTAGCTAACTAAATACTCAAAATATTTGTTTAGGTTTATGTTATTCTCTTTCTCTATAAAAGGTGTTTTGCATGCATTTTAGTATTTTTGGTACGAAAGTAGTTAAAAAAAAACTCAAAAGACACGTTTTTGCTAATAACCCGGTAGGGTTATTTCTATGCTTTTATTCGTTTATCGTACTGAACACGCTGAAAACTTTGAAAAGTCACGTTTCTGTTAATGTCGTTTCTTTCCTCATATAGGTGGCTTTGCTGGCATTTTGGCGTTTGGTACATAACTTTGGGAAAAAGAATTTAAATTTACACTTCTTTGGTAATGATGTTTTGTTTCTCCATACAGAGTTCTATTCATGCCTTTTAGCGTTTTTGGTACCTAAGAAGGTTATTAACTCTCATAATACATGTTTCACTTAATTATTTTTATTTCCCCATGTAGAACACTTTCCATGCATATTAGAATTTTTTAACGTAATGTGCTCAAATCTATACTGTTTCTCCATAAATGTTTTTTTGCCTGCGTTTTAGCGTTTTATTACGTAAGGAGCTTAAAAACACTGAAAAGAGAAGTATTTGGTAATGATGTATTGATTTCCCATGTAGGGTACTTTGAAAGCTTTCTATCGTTTTGGTGTCTAACTCGTCCATAATCACTCAACAATCACGTTTCTTAAAATGTCGTTTTCTTTTCCCCTATTAGATACTTTGCATGCATTTTAGCTTCTTGGTACCTAACAATGTGAAATACACTGAAAATACACGTTTTTTGGTAGTGTTGTTCTGTTTCTCCATATAAGCTATTCATGCGTTTCAGCGTTTTGGTACTTGAGAAGTAGAAAAAAAGAAGAACATTTATAATACACGTTTTTTTCGTAATGTCTTTTTCTCTCCCCATATAGATTGTTTTTCATGCATTTTGGCGTATAGGTTCGTAACAAGTTCAAAAGCACTGAAAATACTTGTTTTTGGTAATGTTACTCTTTGTCTCCATAAAGGGTGATTTATGTGCGTTTTAGCATTTAGGTACGTATCTAGCATAAAAATTCAAAAGACTCGTTGTATTTTCCCATATAGGGCACATTGTATGCATTTTGTCGTTTTGGTACTTAACAATGTAAGAAACACTCAAAATACACGTTTTATGTAATATTATTGTTTCTCCGTATAGAGTGCTATGCAACGCTTTTTGGTTCCTACAAAGCTAAAAAAAAAAAAAAAAATGATAAAACACGCTTTTCGTAATATCCTTTCGTTTTTCTATATTGGGTACCTTGCGTGCATTTTGGCGTTTATGTACGTAACAAGCTGAAAAAAAAAAATAAATAAAATGCTTGATTTTGATAATGTTACCCTGCCTAAAAAAAGGGGGTTTTTGCATGCTTTTTAGCGTTTTGTTATGTATGTCCCTCAACAACACTGAAAAAAATGTTTTTGGTAATGTTATTTTGATTCCCCATATCGGGTGATTTCGATATTTTTTTAGCGTTTGTCACACATACACTAAAACACTCATAAGATACGTTTCTTGTAATGTCATTTCATTTCACCGTAGAGGCTGCAATGCGTGAATTTTGGCGTTTTCTTATCCAACGATGTGAAAAACACACTTAATACACATTTTTTTGTATTGTTATTCTGTTCCTCTATATAAAGTGCTATTCATACGTTTTACCTTTTTGGTATCTAAGAACCTTAAAACACTCAAAATACACGTCGCTCTTAGTGTTCTATATTTGATGTTCTTTCACTACATATCTGTGGTTTTGTACGTAAGAACCTAAAAAAAAAAAGACATACAGAAAATGCACGTGTTTGTTAAAGTAATTATTATTTTTCAATAAAAGATGGTTTGCAAGTGTGTTAGCGTTTCGGGACGTAAGTAGGTAAAAAACACTCAAAAGACACGTTTTTTTTTTTTTTTTTCAATATTGGTATTTTTCATGCTTTTTAGTGTTCTTGTGTCTAACACGCTTCAAAGGACACTCAAAAGACATGTTTCTGTAAATGAAATTTCAGTTCAAAATTGAGGGTGCTTTGCATGCATTTTGGCGTTTTGGTACCTAAGAATTTGAAAAAAAAAACTCAAAATACATGCTTTTGATAATGTTGTTCTCCTTCCGAGGAAGAGTGCTATTCATGCGTTTTAGTGTTTTGATACATAAGACGATCCAAAGCCCTGATAATACGCATTTCTAGTTATGTTCTATCATTACCTCAAATAGGGTTCTTTCCATGCAATTCGTCGTTTTTATACGTAACAAGTTAAAACAATACTCAAAATACTTGTTTTGGCAATGCTATTCTTTCATCATAAAGTGTGTTTCGCATGTGTTTTAACATTTTTGTACGTAAAAAGTAAAAAAAACACTCAAAGGATACGTTTTTTGTAATGTTTGTTATTCCCGTATAGCGTGATTTCCATTTTAGCGTTTTGGTGCATAGCGCACATAAACACTCCGAAGACATATTTCTGGAATTGTCGTTTATTTTCCCCATATAGGGTGCTTTTTTTTCTGGTAATGTTCTGTTTCTCCACATATAATGCTATTGAAGTGTTTTCGGTTTTCGGAACCTAATAAGCGCAAAAGCACTCAAAATACAATTTTTTTGTAATGTCTTTTCGTTATTCCATATTGCATAATTTGCATGAATTTTCGCGTTATCGTACTTACCGATTTTAATGACACTCATAACACGTTTTTTGATAATGCAGTTCTGTTCCTACATATACAGTGCTATTGAGCGTTTTGTAAGCTAAGGTCAGTAACATTTATAATACGTGTGTGTGGTAATGTAAACAGATTACATACCGAAGCATAAGGCCAGGAGGAGGAGGAGGAGGAGGAGGAGGAGGAGGAGGAGGAGGAGGAGGAGGAGAAGGAGAAAAGGGAAGAAAAAGAGAGAATGAAATAGAAAGAGAAAGAAAAGAGAAAGAGAAAGAGGAAGCGGAAGAGGAAAAAGAAACAACAACGACAACAACAACAACAACAACAACAACAATAACAACAACAACAAACGCAGAGAATAAAAGATCCCGAACTAGAACGAGAGAGAGAGAGAGAGAGAGAGAGAGAGAGAGAGAGAGAGAGAGAGAGAGAGAGAGAGAGAGAGAGAGAGAGAGAGAGAGAGAGAGAGACGAACAGGGAAACTCGTCGGAAGATGTACAAGGGGTTGCAAAGAAATGGACTCGTAATGATGTGTTACGAACTCCTTTTTGAATTGGTGGCTGTGTGTGTGTGTGTGTGTGTGTGTGTGTGTGTGTGCGAGCGCAAGGGGATACATTTCCTGGTTCGAATAGTTTATAAATCCCTTGACGTCACGTGCTAAAATATCCTGACACATTTAGCAAGACAAAAGATAATTAAAACATCTCATTCCCTCATACCTCACTTAATTACGTCACACACACACAAACACACACACACACACACACACACACACACACACACACACACACACACACACACACACACACACACACACACACACACACACACACATCCAATACACGAATACTACCACCACCACTACTACCACCACTACCACCACCACTAGCACTACTACTACCACTACTACTAATGCCTCACCTTCACACAAACACGGAAGGCAAGCAGCATTTAATCGTATTTAACTAGGTCTGCATTTCATTACGTTCTGTGCTCTTCATTCTCCTTTAGCGGGGACAAGAGGGAGAGGCATCAGAGAGAGAGAGAGAGAGAGAGAGAGAGAGAGAGAGAGAGAGAGAGAGAGAGAGAGAGAGAGAGAGAGGGAGAGAGAGAGAGAGATGTGATCATTGTCCGCCTCCACGCTTCCTCTCTGACACGTCTCGACTTGTTTGGTTTAGCTCAGGATGTGGAGTGTGTTAATATTCTGGGTCATAAATAATCTGGAGGATTTCAAGTTTCTCTCTCTCTCTCTCTCTCTCTCTCTCTCTCTCTCTCTCTCTCTCTCTCTCTCTCTCTCTCTCTCTCTCTCTCTCTCTCTCTCTCCACAGGCCCTAACACTCCCCCAGGGCCTAACACTGCCCCTAACACTCTCCCAGGTCCAACATAATTTACCTAGGCCAACTGAACCCTTACGCTCTATTTCTTCACAACTGTGTCCCATGTTTCACCCTTACAAGGCTTAACCCGCGAGCGCCACAGGATCATACGGTTCTGACTCTGTCCCTGCGTCCTCTCCTGATGCTACACACGCGATTATACAAGAAAATTGATGTTTTAGTTTCTCTGAAGTTAATGGAATTTAATCTCATTTACTTAGTAATTTGATATTGCTATTCACATTTTTTTTTCTTTTTCTTTTAATTTTTGTAATTGTCGTTGGTTAAAACTTTCTAACTCTCTATAAAAACTTGCATAAGATCAAGCACATTTTCCTCAACAGTTAACTGAATGTAACTAATGTGAAGACTAAATAAAGACTAAAAAGTATGTTGTCCACTGATGATATTTGAATTCAAAGAATGATTAGAAATATTTGAAGGAGAAATAAGAAATTCAAACATATTTTCCTATTAAGTTAATTGAATTTTAGGAATATAAAGACTAAATATAAAAAAAAATATCGTCTATTTATGTTATTTTAATTTAAAGGATAATGATTATTGATATTTGAAATAAAAACTATTATTCGATATTTCAAAGTGTTTACTTACTATTGACCTGCATTGGATATTTAGGCAATATTAAAATCCAAAATATTTTCACCTCAAGTTGTTCAAATATTAGGTGCACACAGTAAAATATGAAGAGAGAGTAATGATTTACTTCCACGTTTTCCTGTTGCTGCCTCGCACGTTATTTTTACTTGCCACTTGAAATATGAAAAAAAATAATAATAAATAAATAAGAATTAAAACATTATTTTTATGAATTTATATTTAAGGCAATGTTTACAGTACTGTCCGAAAGAATAATTACATAAAGCTGTTTGTGTTTTCCTTCACTGCGTCACGCACATGTTCCTTTGTTTTTTTACCTCTGGAAAGATAAATGTTTAAAACTAAATAAAATAAAAAATAATGAAACAAAATAAATAAAAAAAAAAAACATCACCCAATGAAAAAATTAAACACAAGACAAATTTGACAAATAATATTTGAAGAAAGAAGGGTTGTTTAAATTCGTTAGTGTTTTCTCCCCTTCGCCTTGCACTGACATCACCTTGTTCGTCCATTAAGAGTTTAATTTGGCGGGAAAATTGGGGTAGTCTCTATTTAATCCCACGAGGGCTCGGCTCGGATTACCTACTTTCCATGCCTGCTCGCTGACTGGTGGTGCTGCGCAGAGGAAAGTATAGAAGAACCCTTACTGACTTCTATACGAGTGTTTGAAATTCTTGGATTTTGAAGGGTTTAAAGGGAGAAGGAGAAAACCAACTTCTTTTTTCATATAGAAAGTGTGGTCCTGGAATTTAAAGTGTAGGCTTATAGAGGGAGAAGAGAGAGAGAAACAAAGTTATTTTCATATGTGCGGTGAAGTCTTAGCTTATGAAGAGAGGATTGAGAGGAAGGGAAGAAAGGCTATGGGCTGTCAAGTCCTCTATGGTTCCCGAGGCGAGCGTGGAGAGATGAAGAGATTTCCCTCCCCCCCTTTTTCTGTGGGTAAAGCCTGAGGACACAAAAATTAAGAAAAAAAAAAAAATGAGAATAACATAGAGGAGACTTTGATTTCATATTGGCGTCATAATCTTGGTTTCTTTAGAGAACTGGAGAAATTTTTTTTCTGTTATTTATGCATGAAGGATACCACATAAGGCCACAAAAAAAAGAAAAGAAAAGAAAAAAGAAAGCGAGAATAACATAGAAGAAACTTAACTGATTTCATAATAGGCGTGATAGGCTTGGATTTCTTAGTGAAGATTGAAAGATGAAGAATTTATCTTTTATTCTTTTTTTTTTTTATGCGTGAAGGAAACCGCCTGTAAATACAAAAAAAAAAAAAAAAGGAGCAAAAGAAAAAAGTGAGTACAATATAGAGGAGACTTAACTGATTGCATAATTGTCGTGATAGTGTTGGATTCTGAAGAGAGGGTCGAGTGGAAGGTGAAGAAGGTCATTTCGCTTTCATACGGGAGATGAGGTCTCGCTTTCTGAGGCTGAGAGAACGGCCTAAATGAGTTCACTTCCTGGTCTCTGAGGTGAGGCTAGAGAGGAACATGAATCACAAACCTACCTCACTGTCTTATGAACGGTAAGTGAAAGGTTTGTGTGTAAATAAAGACGTATTGCCACTGTATTATAACACATTTTTTACAATATCTGTGTCATATGGTAAACATATCCTGCAGAAATAAGGAGGCAGATGGAGGAGAACATTACAGGAATAAATATCATGTATGACAAATGAAAGCAAAGAAGTTAGCCATTTTAAATCTACACACGCCTTTTGTTAATAATGAGAGCACTTTTGTAAAATCTGCAGTGCACAGATATATAAACAAATAAACAGACAAATAAATAAATATATAAATAAATAAATAAATGTAAAAATAAACAAATGAAAGAAAATGTGAAGTTAATTTGTCTTTTCTAAATTGGTGAGCTACCTTAATGAATGAGAAGAAAAACAAGTATCCAGAACTTTGTGGATGTGTACTCGTATTTGCCGAGCGTCCAGCCACGACCACTACCCGCCCATGCATCTAAATACTGACCCACCTTTAAGGCAAAGATGAAAGGGACGGGTACAGACGACTACGAGAAGCGCTGTGGAGCGTTCCAGGATGCTACAGATCCCCTGGAATGAGAAGTTACGGAGGGAGGGAAGGCAGGGAAGGAGAAGGCAAGGAGGGGCTGTCCAGGGTTCTGGAATTAGTGATGTGGTCAAGTGGTGCCCCGAGTGGTGTGATGAATACGTGATGGTGTGAGTGTGTTCTCCGCGTGGTGAGTTACAGGAGGGATTCAGGCCCCTCGAAAAAGTTATGAGGTCGAGTGGAGTTATGGGAGAGATGATGCAGGTGAGGGGTGAACTTTTAGGGGGATTTCGTGTGAGAGAGAGAGAGAGAGAGAGAGAGAGAGAGAGAGAGAGAGAGAGAGAGAGAGAGAGAGAGAGAGAGAGAGAGAGAGAGAGAGAGAGAGAGAGAGAGAGAGAGAAAGAGAGAGACGAAATCCAAAGAGAGTACTAACAATGAATCAACACTTCTATATAAGCAATCAAATACAAAACTCAACACCATCTTAAAAAGTTTCATTCAGTGACTCATTTTTCTTTCTGTTTTCATGACTTTTCTTTTGATGTACAGGAATACAATAGGACAGAAGAGATATACTGGGATAAAAAAAAGGTAGAAATATGATAGGAAAACGAGAAAACTTTCATAAACAAAAAGATCAATAAAAAATTAAAGTATTTTACACGTAATGTACTATAAAAATTTGTCAGTCTTACAACCAATTAGAATATATGACAATCATAAACTTAATGCACGAAATAAAAGATAATTACTGATTCTCTCTCTCTCTCTCTCTCTCTCTCTCTCTCTCTCTCTCTCTCTCTCTCTCTCTCTCTCTCTCTCTCTCTCTCTCACTCTCTCTCTCTCTCCCATTCTTTCTCTCCGTCCTCTCCACCTGCCTCCCGAGAATAGGTGAGTGGCTGGGTGGACCTACATGTTTGTATCTCGTTATCTTTTTGTGCCCAGCAGAGGAGGAGGAGGAGGAGGATACTAGGATTTAGAGAAAAGAAGACGGAGGAAAGTGAGATTATATGAAAACAATAGAAACTTACGTAAGAGGTCTTTAAAGTTTATTTTGAGGGAAGTTATAATTACATTAATGCAAGTGTTTGGTAAACAATACTGTATTTATAACAGTGAATTCATGGTAGTACGAAACCATATTTTTGTTTTATTCAGGTAACCCTTTAATTATCATCCATAGAAAATGAGCAATACTAAGCAAACGTACATAACCCAGGGTATATACATTGTTGTTTTGACGTTCGTCTTTACTAAAATTCATACACTCGTGTGTG